>NC_056731.1:1605062262-1605209762 GCF_019279795.1 Protopterus annectens
AACTGCCCCTGGCCATTTCCAAAAGAAGGGAGAACCGTGGTTGCCTGGGCCAGAAGGGAGTCTCCACAATGATCTTGGGGGATTCCTTTTGAATCTTTGAAAGTACCCTGGACATCAGTGGAAAGGGTGAAAAGTGTGAAAAGCATATAGGAAAATTCCTGTCCAAGGAAAGAAAAAGCATCAGTCTTCCAGGCCTTTGTGTATTGAGTCCTGAAGCAGAATCTTGCCAGCTGACTGTTTAGACAGGAGACAAGTACGTCTAACTTGAGGAACTCCCACACATGGATCAAATCTTGGAAGACCCAATAATCTAGTTTACATTCTTGAGGGTTTGCCCTTGTCTTGCTCACCTTATTTGCAACACAGATTTACTCTGATGGAATTTAGGATACCTGTAAAGTAAAACTGTGCTGTGAAGCTATACCCCAAGTTAACATGGCTAATCTGTAGAAGGGTACAGCTTGGCTCCTCCTTGCCTGTTCATGTACAACATAACTTTGGTATTGTCTGTAACAGCTTGAGGATGCTCTGGAACAAAATTTGATTCATAAAGAACTACAAAAGAGCTAGAAATGGTGCCTTGATCGGGGCAAGCATCTCTTTTATATTTGTATGTCTCCATCTGTCCTTGGTGTCCCATACACCTTGTGCTTTTATCCCTCCTGAAACCGCTCCCCAAGCTAATTCTGAGGCATGTGTTGTGACTGACTGCTTTAGACAGGGGGAGAAGGGAGAACCGGATTTAGGGATATCTGTTGCCTTCACCAAATGATTTATCTTCTGACAAATCCCAGCACTGGATCTGAAAAGAGAATAAATGTTGGTGATAGGACCAAAGATACTTCAGAAACTAATGTATCCTTCTCATGTGGAGTTTGCCAGGGGTATCATGAGAATCACAGAAGCCATGAGACCCAAAATACTGAGGTTCTGAGAACTCAGCCATGCAAGCCTCCTCAAAACATTACCAGTGGTTTTGCAGTGACCAAAGTCTGAATGAAAAACAGTAGAAATATATATAGATATAGATCTATTTTTTTTTTCCCTGTGGAAAAAAGCTCTTTGAATTGTGATGCCTAGTTGACGTCCCAGAAACACAATCCTGCAAGGAGGCAAGAAAGACTTTTGAATGTTCTCTCGGAATCCCAGCTTGTGTAAGAGATCTCATACCCAAAATATAGACTAGACACTTTGAAAAAGAGTTTGTAAAAATATTCTACAAAGATAAGCAAGTTGTTTAAATATGGAAAAATGTGGATATCCTGTAGCCTGCCATGAGTTATAACTGGAGCGAGACACTTAGTGAACACTCTTGTTGTAGTGGATAATCCAAAGGATAAGGCAAAGAACTGATAATGTGACCCAAGTACACAAAAGCTTAAGAAACATCTGATGTTTGGATGAACAGGAACTGATAAGCATCTTTTAAATATAGTGTTATCAGGAAACTTGAATGAGGAAGAATTAGTAACAGGTTGTAAAGTGACAGCTTCTTGAATTTGGACACTTTCACAAACAGGTTTAGGAAAGAAAGATCTAGAACTCCTTTTCATGCATTTTCTTTCTTTGGCACTAAAAATATCTTTGAATAAACCCCTTTTCCCACCAGGGAAGGGGGAACTGGTTCAATCACTCCCTGAGACAGCATGTGTTGAAGGACAAGTGGAAACAAAAGTCTGGTTTGGATGATAAGGAAATTACCATCTGCAAAGGGGGAATTTCCTCCCACTGCTACCCGTAACTTTGATGAATGATCTTCAGAATGCAACTGTCTGAAACTATCTGCTGTCAAACAGAAGTGGAGATTCAGATCTCCCAGAAGAAAAAAGGGGCTGCTAGGGTTGGGGGGGGGGGGTCTCAAATAAACATTCTGACTTACTGGACTGTCCTTGGTTTTGGAGTTTCAATAATTGTTCTGGGAACCCCCTTACCATTTTTTCTTAAACATCTGTTTACCTGCATTTTGTTGAGACCATTTATTTTGTTTCTTACCAAAACTGGATGAGAAGTTAAAAGAATCCCTTGGAAAATCTGGAAAGATTCCCACGTATCAGCTTACCCCTTTCATCACTCTTTTTGATCATCTCTGCAGCATCTCTATCCAAAGGAGAATTTAAAATTTAAATCACCACCTGGGAGGTTTTGAGAATGCAGCCATTGCAAACCTTCTCAAAACAGTACCAGTGGCCATAGCCCTTGAAGAAGTATTAGCAGAGTCATACAATGAGTACTGAGACTTGAACAGAAGAAACTAAATTTAAAGCACATTTTTCCTCACAAGAAGAAACTACAGACAAAACATCCCTCATATGTTCACAGTTAGCCAGGACAAACCTTAACATGTGTGACAATGCAAAATTCTGAAAATCAAAGTTGCAGAAACATATATTTTTCTCATAATTATCAATAACCTTCCCATCCTTATCAGAAATGGTAAGATTGGAATTAACCAAGTGTTTAGCAGAAGAAGGATTAATTAAACATAGCTGCTATGTCAGGTTTGGGAACAACGTATTAAATCTTAAAAGACTAAGAAACTTTATACATCCTATCTGCCTTTATAGGAGCAGCTGGCTGACTGTTAGGAAAATTGCAAGCAGTAACACCCCCCCCACACACACACACACATACACACACACTCTCTCTAAAGCTGATAGAACTGGATGAGTGAATGCAGGTTCTGAAAATTCCCTCTGTAACTGCTTATAGTATTTTATTAGGGACTGAGAAATTACAGTATTCTCCCACTGAAAACAATGGCAGATTCTAGAAATAATCTCAGAGAAAGAGACCCCCCCCCCCACAGGGAGAGACAGAAACTGAACTCTCCTCTGAGTTCGAATCAGAAATCAGAGTGCAAAACCCTGTACCTGACCCTTCATCCTCCTGTCCAGATTTAGAATCTTGAATCTCTTCTGAAAAGGCTGTGTCCCTCTTTAATTTACCAGAAACTACTTTACAAGAATGATGAATAGCCCGAGATTATACCCTGAGCTAAACCCAGTAAACTACTCTACTCCTGTCTAAGAAATTTGAGGAGGAGCAGATACATGTTTAGTTTCTTTCTAACAGGAAAAATGTGGCCAACAGAATTATTTATGGCAACAGCAGCTTCTCCAGGGATGGGCACAACATTCTGACAAAACAGGAAAGCCTTCCCTTTTCCCTATCTCTGGACCAACATGAGTGACTCTCTCTTGCCTACTGAGGGGACTCCCCAAAAGCCACAGAGGACATGGTTAACACCCAGTCCATGGTGGCTGTAGGTGCTACACCAGAGGAACCCAGGTTAAAAGATGAGTGGTTTAAGGTAAAACTGGTGGCCACAGCAGAGTCACCCACCTGTGGCTGAGGCAAATTGCTAGCCTACTGTAATAGCAAAGGCTGTTTGCTTAACTTTTTCTATTTGCAGCTGTAGTAAGGATCAAGAATGGGACTAACAGATTGTTCCATGGTCAAGCTGAAAACGGTCCCTCTTTCTAAGGGAAAATGAGCAACAAATGCTGGTAAAAATCAAAATTCCTTTAAAAGTAATTTTTTTGCACAGACAAACACTTTAAAAGACCTTGCCAGCCCAACAAAGTAAAACATGGTTTTCAGTTACTTTAACAACTTTGGAACTAAAAGGAAAAAGAGCTCTCCTGTTTAAAAATATGGTCTACCTTTAAAATAACTTTCTTGAAGGGGAAGGCATCAATCAAACAAAATTATGACATGGAAGTTTTTTTCCCCCAAAGGGAACTTGTCTGCCTATCAAAAGCCTCAGGGGAGCATAGACTTCAGCAGCAGTAAAACTCTGAAAGGCTTGAAACCCATACTTGTCTTTTAGTCAGCTCAGCTCAAGCTACCTAACAGTTTGGGCAAGTGGAAGGTGCCCTGAAGCTTTGGATGCTAAATGGCTGTTATATTCTTGGCAGGATATAACCCATACAACCAATGCTATTCAACAATGATTAATGTGATGAACATTTACTATTGCTACTTGTAACAAAAAGTACAGTTGTGTACACTTACCATAAATGTAGATGTTCGAGTGTATTCACTGTTGCAGTCATTACATTTGGGTAAGCCTGCTGGCAGGTTGCCGTCAGCCAGCCTGAATTCCAAAGTCTTGGGTTCTGCGTCGGCTGCTGTTGCCCCTTCCCTGACGTCAGGTCGTCAGGGGTATAAAAGAAGCAGCTGACGCCATTTTCCTCAGTTTTGCTGGCCCCAGATGTCAGATGCCCCCAAAAAGGGTAGACAAACTTTACATATATATTCAGAAATACACCAATATAAATTTTACCTTCATCTATAAGCAAATACACCACATAGGTAGTATAAATCAGAGAAGGAAAGATAAGATCCAAAAGAAAAAAGGGGGAAGGCGGGTGGGTAACCTGGACTGCAACAGTGAATACACTCGAACATCTACATTTATGGTTAAGTGTACACAACTGTACTATGTTCTTCTTGTTTCACTGTTGCAGTCATTACATTTGAGTAGAGTCCCAAAGCTATGGTTGGGAGGCTGGAAAGTACAGTTGTGTACACTTACCATAAATGTAGATGTTCGAGTGTATTCACTGTTGCAGTCATTACATTTGGGTTGTCCTGCTGGCAGGTTGCCCTCAGTCAGCCTGAATTCGAAAGTCTTGGGTCCTGCGTCCGTTGCTGTCACCTCTTCCCTGACGTCAGGTCATCAAGGGTTATAAAAGATGCAGCCGATGCCATTTTATTCAGTTTTTCTTGCCCCAGATGTCAGGTGCCCCCAAAAGGGTAGGCTAAATTTATGTAAATAATACATACATGCACCAGAAACAAGCTTTACCTTCAACTATAAGCAAATACACCACTTAGGTTGTATAGATTAGAGAAGTAAAGATAAGTTCCAGCAAAAATAAGGGGGATGGCAGGTGGGTAACCTGGACTGCAACAGTGAATACACTCAAACATCTACATTTATGGTAAGTGTACACAACTGTACTATGTTATTCGTGTTTCACTGTTGCAGTCATTACATTTGGGCTGAGTCCCAAAGCTATGGTTGGGGGGCTGGAGCTAAACAGCATTAGGAGTGGCTATGAGGCCCTGCAGAACTGCAGTGGCAAAGCCTGCCCTGGATTTAGAGTAAAGAGTCAGATTGTAATGTTTTGTAAAGGTATGCACTGAACTCCAAGTGGCAGCCTCTAAAATGTCTTTGGTTGGTACTCCCCTGAGAAAGGCTGCAGAAGTGGCTGCAGCTCTGGTTGAATGTGGCCTAATGCCCTTAGGCACTGGTTTGCCATGCTGTGAGTAGCAGAAACGAATGCAGTGACCTATCCACTTTGAAATAGTCTGCTTGGAGATAGCGCTTCCTTGTGATGCTGTGGCATATCCCACTAGTAATTGTTCTGTCTTTCTGAAAACTTTAGTTTTGTCCAAATATAATCTAAGTTGTCTGTGTACGTCCAAAGAATGCAAAATTTTCTCCCCCTTGTTCTGTGGATTTGGATAAAAGGTTGGCAAATGAATAGTTTGGTTAAGGGCTACACTGGATACCACCTTAGGCATAAATGTAGGGTTTGTTCTCAGAGAGACCCTGTCTGGATAAAAAATAAAATGTTCCACGGCCATGAGAGCCTGCAGCTCTGAAACTCATCTTGCAGAAGTTATTGCTAGGAGCAGAGCTGTTTTCCAAGACAAAAATTTTATATCTGCAGTAGCAGCTGGCTCAAAAGGAGGTAAGGTGAGTTTTTCCAAGACATAATTGAGGTCACATGCAGGTATTGCCATTCTCCTTGGAGGCCTTAAGTTTTTGGCTCCTCTGTGGTACTGCCTTAATAAAAGATGAGAAAAGAGTGGTGGCTCTGTATTGTAATGAGCCGAAATGGCAGAGGCAAGGATTTTAATTGATGAGAAAGATAGGCCTTTGTCCAGCATCTCGGTTAAGTATTGCAAAATCTGAGGAATATTTGGGACAGCTGTATCAGTTCCTTGAGCTTGTTTTCAAGTGCAAAATCTCTTCCATTTCCCAGCATAGGATTTTCTAGTACTAGGCCTTCTGGCTTCTAAAATGACATCCATCACAGCTTTACTGAGAGGTGTGGTTTGTATGGCTACATTATCCGCCATGCTGCCAGGTTTAGGGTCCTGAGTTGGCTGTGCAGAATCTGATTGTTTTGCTGGGACAGTAGATGAGGTATTTGAGGTAAGGTCCAGGCTGAGCATTGGGACAAGTTCCTTAAGATCGGATACCAGTACTGGCGTGGCCAGTCTGGGGCAATCAGAATCATTTTTGGTTTCTCCTGCCTGACCTTTAGGAGTACCTTGGGGAGGAGAGGTAGTGGAGGAAAGGTATATGCTGATAGGTTTGTCCAGTTGAAAGATAAGACGTCCACTTTCCAAGCTTGTCTGTGATAAGTCCTTGTGCAGAATCTTTTTAGTTGATTGTTTTGAGGGGAGGCAAATAGATCTATGTCCGGGCATCCCCATTTCTTTGTTATCATGCTGAAGACTTGTGGATCCAGGTGCCACTCGTGGGGATCCATGAGGTTTCTGCTTAGTTCATCTGCCAGAATGTTTTCCTCTCCTGGCAGGAATTGTGCCTGCAGATGAACTTGGTAAGTCAATGCTGTGTCCCATAAAGCCATGGCTAGTCTACACAGGGGATAAGAATGAGTGCCCACCTGTTTGTTTATGTACCACATGATCATGGTGTTGTCTGTCTTTATCAGTAGTTGTCCCGGATGAAGTAGGTCCTTGAAGGCTGTCAGGGCATTTTGAACAGCTAGTATCTCTTTTTGATTGATATGTAGATGCTTTTGGTTTGTGGACCAGGTGCCCTGAATGCCTCTTCCTGCCATGTGTGCCCCCCAGGCATAATTTGATGCATTCGTCGTTAGGCTCTGCCTGGGTGGGGGTAGTGAGAATGGCTGTCCCTTGTTTTGGTGACAAGCCTTTGCCCACCATTGAAACTCCTGTTGCAGGCAGGGAATTACAGTAATCATTGTTTCCAGACTGTGGCAATGTTGCGTCCAAACACTTTTTAGGTACCAGTGAATTTTCCTCATAAGCAGTCTTGCATATGGAATTAGTAAGATGCAGGATGCCATTAAGCCCAAAGCCTGCAAAATTTTTCTTACAGATAACTGGGCCTTTGTTGCCATTTCGTTGAAATAGGTAGTCAGTTGCCTTTATTTGTCTGGAGTGAGATAAGCCATCTGGGCAGTTGTATTTAAGCTTGCACCCAGGAATATTATCTCTTGAGAGGGTAGTAGTTTTGATTTCTTTTTGTTGACCGTGTACCCTAGGCATGTTAAAAGTCTTATCACAAACATCAGATGCTGTAGTAGAATGTCCTTGTTCTCTGCTTGTATGAGGCAGTCATCCAAGTAAGGATATATTTGTATTCCTCTCTGTCTGCAGTAAGCAATTACTGGTGCCAGGCACTTTGTGAAGACCCTGGGCGCAATAGATAAGCCAAAGGGCAGTGCAGAGAATTGGTAATGCTTTGAGCCAGCCTTGAATCTGAGGAATCTTCTGCATGTTTGTCTGATTGGGACATGCAGGTATGCCTCTTTTAGGTCTAATGTCACAAGCCAAGCCTTGCTGCCCAGCATGGGCAGAAGCTGCTGTAAGGTCAACATCTTGAATTTTGGTATATCCAGGAAAGTGTTTAGAATAGATAGGTCCAGTATTGGTCTTCATGCTTGGTCCTTTCTGGGTACCAAGAAAAATCTTGAGTAAAATCCTTGTCCCTGCTCTTGCTGAGGGACTTGTTGAATAGCCCTCATGTCCATGAGACCTGCAACTTGTTTTTGAGCCTCTGCCCACTGATTTTTTGGCAGGTCTGGCCAACCGTTTGCCCTTTGTAGAGTATGGAAATGAAGCTTGTAGCCTTGAGACACTATGTCTAGAACCCATTTGTCCTGGGTTATAATGTGCCAATTTTGAGAAAAAAGTGCTAGTTTTCCCCCTAAGGGTGCTGCCAGAAGATAAGTGCTTGGTGCAGGCAGGGGGAAGTCATTGGGACTGTTTCCTGTAAGATTGTGATTTGTCCTCTCCACCTTTGGAGATAGAGGCACTCCACTGCTTAGACCTGTAGGATCCTTGCGGCTGTGATCTGCCTCTAGGGCGTCGGGATCTGCCCCTTTGAGGTCTGTCTGAGACTGGAATGAACCAATTCTTTGTAGGCCAGTGTCTGCTAAATCTAGGTGGCTGTACCTGTAAGAAATCCTTGACCGTTTGCATAGATTTAGCTTTGTCTTCCATTTTCTTTAACACCTCTTCTGCCTTAACACCAAACAAGGTATCATGTTGTAAAGGAGCATCTAATAAATTTGCTTTAACATGGTCAGGCAGATTTTGTTCTTTTAACCAAGCATGCCTCCTAATGACAGAATCCGTAACAGCGGCCCTGCAGGAGGCCTCCAAAGAATCAAAACCACATTGCAAAGTGTGCTTTCCCACTTGTTTAGCTGCATGCAATAAATCCTGTATTTCTTTGTTTTCTGCACATTCAGAATTTGCCATCATTTTCTGTTTAAGCAATGTCATTATATATTGCTGATATTTGAACATATGAAACTGGCAATTTAAGGCCCTTATAGCCAAAGTATCAGATGTGTAAATCTTTTTTCCCCATCTATCCAGAGCCCTAGAATCCCTATCAGAGGGGGTAGGGTTTTTTTTGCAGTAGAAACCTTGACCCCTTTTGGACCCTGAGAAATAGTTTCTGGGTCTGCAATAGGGTTTTTTAAAAGGAATTTATGAGAGTCAGAGACCCTATAGTATCTGTCCGGCTTAACAGGAGCTGGAGGTAGAGTCAGGGGTCAGACTGGACTCCGAGAACACATCATCTACAATGTCCAACACAGGTGGAATAGCTAGAGGCCTGTGTTGAGGAAGTAAAAGGAAGTCTCTGAGCCTTTTCTTAGATTCTGAAAAATCTTGGCTCTCCTAGTGGAGGTGCTCCCTCATGGTATACAAGGTTTCCCCAAAAGAGTAGTCCTCAGGAGAAGAAGCTGAAGGAATTGATTCTTCAGCATCAGAATCCTCATGGGGGGGGGGGGGGGGTATTCCTGATCAGAAAAGGAATCAGAAGAAATGAAACCTGATCTGAAGATTCATAGTCTGTCTCTTGCCTAGGCCTCTTATCAGGAGGGGGATAGGAACCCCTGATCAAGGTAATTAAGTCTTCGGCCATTTTGAGCATCTTTTTTTTGGGCATGGAGGCCTGTCCTTGTAGCTGGTGAACTTGCTTCTTTGTCTTTAAAGGTGTTTTAGTCTTTGAAGTCAGTTTAATATATAATTGTTTAGGTCTGAATACACCCTCAGAAGCCGATGCCTGCTCAGCGGCTCCGGACCCATCTGAGGGAATAATCTCCGAGGCTCCAATACCATGAGTTTCCTGCGGCCTGGCCGACTCCATGTGGGAGTCGGTAGCGGCCTGCGACTCTAAAGTAGCAGGCATCAGGGTCTGCGAAAGTGCCTCGCTGAGAACCAGCGAACTGCTTAGGAGAAGCTTTGTCGGATTTGGACTTCGGTTGCCTGTCTTTTTCTTTGTGTTTTTGTGAACTCCGATAGTCGGATGGCTATCCGACGACATTGTATAATTAAATCTTCGCCCAAAATAGCTTAATGCAAAATCGTACCGATGCTTAATAGTGCATTGGTTAAATCTAGCACAAAACCGACAACTAGCAACGTCGTGGTCAGGGCCTAGGCAAGGAATGCAGTAAGAATGAAAGTCCTTATGAGATATTTGCTTCCCACAAGAAATACAATTATTAACTTTTTCTGACATTGGTCTGGAGCAAGAAAAAAGTTTCCCCAACGGGGTACTTGGCTTTTAATGAAGACTTCGGATCTGAAACTCGAACACAAAAATCTCAGGAGTCGGCCGACCGGCACTTGTGAACTGCTTCTGCTTCGGGCACCGCGCGGCAAGAAAGACTGAATAAAATGGCGTCGGCTGCATCTTTTATAGCCCTGATGAGCTGACGTCAGGGAAAAGGCGACAGCAACTGACGCAGGACCCAAGACTTTGGAATTCAGGCCGACTGAGGGCAACCTGCCAGCAGGATAACCCAAATGTAATGACTGCAACAGTGAAACACGAAGAACATCTAGACAGCAGTAGGAGCGGCTATGAGGTCCTGCAGAATTGCAGTTGCAAAGCCTGCCCTGGATTTAGAGTAGAGTGGCAGATGGTAATGCTTTGTAAAGGTGTGCACTGAACTCCAAGTAGCCGCCTCTAAGATGTCTGCGGTTGGTACTCCCCTGAGAAAGGCAGCTGAGGTCGCTGCTGCTCTGGTGGAATGAGCCCTAATGCCCTTAGGCACTGGCTTGCCATGGTGTAAGTAGCAGAAATGAATGCAGTGGCCTAACCACTTAGAAATAGTCTGCTTTGAGATAGGCTTTCCTTGTGATCCTGCAGCATATGCCACTAGTAATTGTTCTGTCTTCCTGAAAGTTTTGGTTCTGTCCAAGTAGAATCTAAGCTGTCTGTGTACGTCCAAAGAATGCAGAATTCTCTCCCCCTTGTTCTGTGGATATGGGTAAAAGGTTGGCAGACGGATGGCTTGGTTAAGAGCCACACTGGACACTAATTTAGGCATAAATGTTGGGTTTGTCCTCAGGAAGACCCTGTCTGGATGGAAAATGATGAAAGGTTCCATGGCCATGAGAGCCTGTAGCTCTGAAACCCGTCTTGCAGAAGTAATTGCTAAGAGCAGAGATGTTTTCCAAGATAAAAACTTCATATCAGCAGTAGCGGCTGGCTCAAAAGGAGGCAGGCTGAGCTTTTCCAAGACATAGATGAGGTCCCATTGCAGGTATTGGTAGTCTCCTTGGGGGCCTTAAATGCTTGGCTCCTCTGAGGTACTGCCTCAATAAAGGGTGAGAAAAAAGTGGTGGCTCTGTATTGTAATGAGCAGAAATGGCCGAGGCATGAATTTTAACTGATGAAAAATATAGGGCTTTGTCCAGCATCTCAGTTAAGTATTGCAAAATCTGAGGGATATTTGGTACCGCTCATTCCTTGTGCCTGGTACCAGGCACAGAATCTCTTCCATTTTCCAGCATAAGACTTTCTAGTATAGAATTAAGCCCTTTCTTACACCAGTGGCTAGGACCACTATAGCCAGAACCCACTTAATCTCAACTCTACTCTATGCTTCCCCTATATATACTAACCTTTCAAAAAATAACCTCAACAAACTGGCAACATCCTACAATAATATTGCTAGATTTGCGACAGGCTCTCCCTTCAGAACTCACCACTGTCTGAACCTAAAATAACTAGACTGGCTAGAATTTCTTGACCATCTTCAATTTCTCCAGCTTGCCATTGTCCATAAGACCCTGCATCAACCCACCAACACTCCAATACTCTCTACCATCATTACACCTTACAAAAACCTCAAGAACTTACGCTCCTCAAACAAACTGCTGATCAACACTTCTAGATCCAATAACGCATCAGGTGACTCCCTGTAATCTAACTCTGTAGGAAAACTATGGAATTTACTACCTACTAAACTTACAACTCAAATTTCTCTTTCACTCTTTAAGAATAAACTAAAGCTATTTCTTAAGACACACTGGCTATGCACCTGTACTAACCCTGACTAACTTCCTTCCTTTTAAACTAATAATTACTTTGAAACTCATAATACTACCCTAGAGCAACAAAATACCATAACATTGCTAATAAAATGTATGTATATACTGCATATTGACCATCTCTTGTACATCACCCATTGAAGCATACTGCTAATGTTATCCTCACTGACTATTGCATTTGAATAAAAAAAAAACAAAAAAA
The DNA here is from genome assembly GCF_019279795.1 of Protopterus annectens. NCBI lineage: Eukaryota > Metazoa > Chordata > Ceratodontiformes > Protopteridae > Protopterus > Protopterus annectens. Next base: position 1,605,074,051 of record NC_056731.1, read on the forward strand.
ACATTTTTATGCTTTTTTACAATTGTATCATCTAATTTGACCTGTTATGACTTTTTGTATTTTTTTAATTGGATCTATTATGACTTTTATATCTCTTTTCATGTCTTCCTTGGAGCTTTTCTCCCCGGGCCTCTACTGAAAATGGACATGTATCCAGCTAGACTAGCCCGGTTAACAAATGTAAAATGAAATAAATAAATAAATAAATAAATAAAATAGTACTAGGCCTTCTGGCTTCCAGAATGACATCCATCACAGCTTTACTGAGAGGTGTTTTTTGTATGACTACATTATCCGCCATGCTGCCAAGTTTAATGTCCTGAGTTGGTTGTGCATGATCTGATTGTTTTGCTGGGACAGTAGTCGAGGTATCTGAGGTAAGGTCCAAGCTGGGTATAGAGATAAGTATCTTAGTATTGGATACCAGTACTGGCGTGGCCAGTCTGGGGCAATCAGTATCATCTTTGGCTTCTCCTGTCTGACCTTTAGGAGCACCTTGGGGAGGAGAGGCAGTGGAGGAAAGGCAGTGGACGAAAGGCATATACTGATAGGTTTTTCCAGCTGAAAGATAGGGCGTCCACTTTCCATGCTTGTTTGTGGTAAGTCCTTGTGCAGAACCTTTTTAGTTGGTAATTGAGAGGGGAGGCAAATAGATCTATGTCCGGACATCCCCATTTCCTTGTTATCATGCTGAAGACTTGTGGATCCAGCTTCCACTCATGGGGATCCATCAGGTTTCTGCTTAATTCGTCTGCCATGTGCCCTGAATGCATCCTCCTGCCATGTGGTCTCTCCCCAGGCACAGTCCGACACATCTATTGTTAGTGTCTGCCTGGCTGGAGGTAATGTGAATGGCTGTCCCTTGTTCTGGTGACAAGCCGTTGCCCACCATCAAAACTCCTGTTGCAGGCAGGGAATGAGAGTAATGACTGTTTCCAGGCTGTGGCAATGTTGAGTCCAAACACTTTTTAGGTACCACTGAAGTTTCCTCATATGCAGTCTTGCATATGGAATTAGTAGGATGCAGGATGCCATGAAGCCCAAAGTTGCAGATAACTGGGCCTTTGTTGCCAACATTATGAAATAGGTAGTCAGTTGCCTTTGTTTGTCTGACGTGAGATAAGCCATCTGGGCAGTTGTATTCAAGCATGCACCCAGGAATGTTATCTCTTGTGAGGGTACTAGTTTTGATTTCTTTTTGACTGTGTACCCTAGGCATGTTAGAAGTCTTTTGACAAACGCCAGATGTTGAAGCAGAATATCCTTGTTCTCTGCTTGAATGAGACAGTCATCCAAGTAAGGATATATTTGTATTCTTCTTTGTCTGCAGAATGCAATTACTGGTGCCAGGCACTTTGTAAAGACCCTGGGCGCAGTAGATAAGCCAAAGGGCAGTGCAGAGAATTGGTAATGCATTGAACCAGCCTTGAATCTTAGGTATCTTCTGCATGACTGTCTTATTGGAACATGCAGGTATGCCTCTTTTACGTCTAAAGTCACAAGCCAAGCGTTCTTGCCCAGCATGGGCAGAAGCTGCTGCAAAGTCAACATTCTGAATTTTGGAATATCCAGGAAAGTGTTCAAAGTAGACAGGTCCAGTATCGGGATCCAGGCCTTGTCCTTTCTGGGTACCAAGAACAGTCTTGAGTAAAATCCCTGTCCCTGCTCTTGCTCTGGTACTTGATGAATGGCCCCCATGTCCATGAGGGATGAGACTTGTTTTTGTGGCTCTGCCCATTGATTTCTTGGCAGATCTGACCAGCCGTTTGCCTTTGGTAGAGTATGGAAATGGAACTTGTAGCCTTGTGACACTATGTTTAGAACCCACTTGTCCTGGGTTATGATATGCCAATTTTGAGTGAAAAGTGCTAATTTTCCCCCTAAGGGTGCTGCCAGAAGATAAGTGCTTGGTGCATGCAGGGGGAAATCATTGGGACTGTTTTCTGTATGTTTGTGATCTATCTTCTCCAGCTTTGGAGGTAGAAGCACCCCATTGCTTGGGCTTATAAGAACCTTGCGCCTGGGATCTGCCCCTAGGGCGTCTGGATCTGCCCCTTTGAGGTCTGACTGACACAGGAAAGGACCAATTTTTTGTAGGCCAGTGTCTATTAAACCTAGGTGGCTGTACTTGTAAAAAAATCTTTGACAGTTTGCATAGATTTAGCTTTGTCCTCCAGTTTCTTTAACACCTCTTCTGCCTTAACACCAAACAAAGTATCATGCTGTAAAGGTGCATCTAGTAATTTAACTTTAACATGATCAGGCAGATTTTGTTCCTTTAACCAAGCATGCCTCCTAATTACAGAACCCGTAACTGCGGCCCTGCAGGAGGCCTCCAAAGAATCAAAACCACATTACAAAGTATGTTTTCCAACTTGTTCTGCTGCATACAATAAATCCTGCATTTCCTGGTTTTCTGCACATTCAGAATTTAACAACATTTTCTGTTTAAGCAATCCCATGACATGTTGCTGATACTTAAGCATATGAAATTGACAGTTTAAGGCCCTTATAGCCAAGGTTGCAGAGGTGTAAACCTTTTTTCCCCATCTATCTAGTGCCTTTGAATCTCTGTCAGAGGGGGTTGGTTTTTTTGCAGTGGAAGCCTTAACTCCCTTTGGACCCTGTGAAATAGTTTCTGGGTCAGCAGCAGGGTTTTTAAAAAGAAATTTGTGAGAGTCAGGAACCCTGTAATATCTGTCAGGCTTAACAGGAGCTGGGGGTAAGGAGTCAGGGGTCAGACTAGACTCCGAAAATGCATCATCTACAATGTCTAACAGGTGGAATGGCTAGAGGCCTGTGCTGTAGTAAAAGAAAATCCCTGAGCCTCTTTTTAGATTCTGAAAAATCTTGGCTCTCCCAGTGGAAATGCTCCCTCATGGTATGCAAGATTTCCCAAAAGGAATAGTCCTCAGCAGGAGATGCTGAAGGTATAGATTCTTCAGCATCAGAATCCTCATGGGGGGGAAGAGAATATTCTTGATCAGAAGAGGAATCAGAAGAAATAGAAACCTGATCTGAAGATTCATAGTCAGTGTTTTGCCTAGGCCTCTTATCAGGTGGGGGATGGGAACCCCCTGATCAAGGTAATCAAGTCTTCGGCCATTTTAAGCATCTGTTTTTTGGGAATAGAAGCCTGTCCATGTGGCTCTTGAGTTTGTGCCCTTGCTTTAAAAGGTGCTTTAGTCTTTGCCTTTGAAGCTAAAGTCGTTTTAATGTAAAGATGTTTAGGTCTGAATACACCCTCAGAAGCTGGTACCTGCTCAGCGGCTCTGGACCCATCTGAGGGATTAGCGTCCAAGGCTCCAATACCTTGAGTATCCAGCGGCATGGCTGACTCCACTTGGGAGTCGGTAGCGGCCTGCGACTCTAAAGTAGTGGGCGTCAGGGGCTGCGAAAGCGCCTCACTGAGAACCGGCGACTGGCTTAGGAGAAGCTTCGTCGTCGGTTTTGGGCCTCGGTTGTTTTTCTCTATCCTTTTCTTTGCGTTTTTTGTAAACTCCGGTAGTCAGATGGCTATCAGACGACATTTCAGGATAATTTAATCGGCGTCCAAAAAAGTTTAAAGCAAAATCATACTGACGCTTAATATTGCGTTGGTTAAATCTAGCACAAAACCGACAACCAGAAACGTTGTGATCAGGGCCTAGGCAAGGAATACAGTAAGAATGAAAATCCTTATGAGGTATTTGCTTCCCACAAGAAATACAATTATTAACTTTTTCTGACATCGGTCTGGAGCAAGAAAAAAGTTTCCCCAATGAGGTACTTAGCTTTATTGCAGACTTCGGATCTGAAACTCAAATACAAAAATCTCAGGAGTCGGCCGACCAGCACTTGCGAACTGCTTCTGCTTCGGGCACTGCGCGGCAAGAAAGACTGAAGAAAATGGCATTGCTGCATCTTTTATACCCCTGACGACCTGACGAATGGAAGGGGCGACAGCAGCCGACGCAGGACCCAAGACTTTGGAATTCAGGCCGGCTGAGGGCCACCTGCCAGCAGGATTACCCAAATGTAATGACTGCAGCAGTGAAACATGAAGAACATCCTAAACATCTAGTAAACTCTAATTTTGCAAATACTGGTCTATATGTGGCCAAATGTGTACCTCTTTTTACATAGGAAAAAAAAATGAAAAAAACACTAAATTAGTAATTTATGCGCATATGCACAACATTGCTATCAGAAAAGATACAGACGTACCTTACAAGCATTCCCTTATATGTAAGACTTCAGGCTTAATACTCTTCAATTACCCTTTCCCATCCCTTTGGTCACACAATCATATTTTTTCTTAACAATATTTCTTCATTTTCCTTTTGTTTGCTATACAGTAACTTATTGCATCTTTTCCACAAACACCACATTGTCATATATAACACCTTGTCCTGTTCAGCTATTTTAGTTCCTTCATTCTATTTCCCAAATAATATTATGTTCATAATTTCTATTTATGTCTTCTTGCATACACTCTCTCAACTTTACATGTGTCACATGCCCTTTCTTGAAATAAATGAAAGTTATGTACTTACAGTGGATATAAAAAGTTTACATACCCCTGTTAAAATGCCAGGTTTTTGTGATATAAAAAATGAGACCACAATAAATCATTTCAAAACTTTTCCCACCTTTAATGTGACCTATAACCTGTACAATTCAATTGAAAAACAAAAAAAATATGTTAGGGGAAAAAATAAAAAACGTACAATACGCTGGTTGCATAAGTGTGCACACCCTTAAACTAATACTTTGTTGTGTGTGCACACCCTTCAACTAATACTTTGTTGAAGCACCTTTTGATTTAATTACAGCATTCAGTCTTCTTGGGTACACACCTGCCATCAATTAAAGAGATTCTGACTAACCCCAAATACAGTTCAGTTCTCCTAGTAGGATCTTCCTGACATTTACTCAGTTGCCAGCTACAGCAAAAGCCATGGTTCACAGAGAGCTTACAAAGCATCAAAGGGACCTCACTGTTGAAAGGTATCAGTCAAGAGAAGGGTACAAAAAAATTTCTACAGCATTGGATACACCATGGAACACAGTGAAGACAGTCATCAAAAAGAGGAGAAAATATGGGACAACAGTGATGCTGCGAAGAACTTGACATCCCCCCAAAATTGATGAAAAGACAAGACGAAAACTGGTTAGGGAGATTACCAAGAGACCTACAGCAACACTGAAGGAGTTGCAGGAATTTCTGGCAAGTATTGGTTGTGTACTACATGTGACAACAATCTCCCATATTCTCCACCTGTCTGGACTATGGGGTAGAGTTGCAAGATGGAAGTCTTTTCTTGCACAGAAAAACATCCAGACCCAGCTAAAATTTGCATCAAATCTCCCAATAGCATGTGGGAAAATGTGTTATGGTCTGATGAGACCAAAGTTGAACTTTCTGGCCACAATTCCAAAAGGTACGTTTGGCAAAAAACAGCACTTTACATCACCAAAAGAACACCATTCCCACGGTGAAGCATGGTGTTGGCAGCATCATGCTTTGGGGTTGCTTTTCTTCAGCTGGAACTGGTGCATTAGTCAAGGTGGAGGGAATTATGAACAGTTCCAAATACCAGTCACTTTTGGCCCAAAACTTTCAGGCATCTGCTAGAAAGCTGAAGATGAAGAGGAATTTCACCTTTCAACATGACAATGACCCCAAGCATACATCCAAATAAACAAAAGAATGGCTTCACCAGAAGAGAAGAAAAGAAAAGTTTTAGAATGGCAGAGCCAGAGCCCAAACCTAAATCCAATGGAAAATCTGTGGAGTGACCTGAAGAGGGCTGTGCACAAGAGATGCCCTCACAATCTGACAGATTTGGAATGGTTTTGCAAGGAAGAATGGGCAAATATTGCCAAGTTAAGATGTGCCATGCTGATAGACTCCTACCCAAGAAGACTGAATGCTGTAATTAAATCAAAAGGTGCTTCAACAAAGTATTAGTTTAAGGGTGTGCACACTTATGCAACCAGTGTATTCTACTTTTTTTATTTTTTATATTTTTTTCCCCTAACAGTTGTGTTTGTTTTTCAATTGAATTGTACAGGTTTATAGGTCACATTAATGGTGGGAAAAGTTTTGAAATTATTTATTGTGGTCTCATTTTTATATCACAAAAACCTGGCATTTTAACAGGGGTGTGTAAACTTTTTATATCCACTGTAGCATAACACTAGATCCATGTAGTCTTGTTTTGTCCAGTTTTCCACTTGGTTATCTAATCCCACCATATTCAACCTCAGAGCTTTACAAGCGCTTGGATCCAGGGCTTTGACGCCTCCCCTTCCCAAAATTTGCTCTGGTCCCCTGATTACCTCAGACCAAGTTTGCCTGCTTCTGGTCTGGAAACATACTAGATAATATAAAACAGGCTTAGCTGACTACTCTAACAGGTCAGCAGGACATAAATGCAACAGTGAAAATGCTTTCCAAATGGCAAGGCCTCAAGTCTGGTCCAAGCAATCTGCCAGAAGTCCAAGAACAACAATTTAGGATGGGGGACAGAAGGAGGAATGTTGAACTAGACAAAACAAGACAGCACAGATCGAGCGTTATGTATATGCCTTTTTCATCCAATTCAACACTTGGAACAGATTCCCTAGCTATCCATGCAACTTGGGCAATATGAAGGAAGGATATTCCTGAGAATGGTAGAGCCAAAAGATGTACAAAGTCTAGAGTGTACATCCAGCTTGGACAGGAACTCTATCCATAAAGCAGCCACTACTCCAGTAGAATGAGCCTTTGATTTGCCATGTGAGATGATTCTCCTCCTCTCATAAAATAGGCAATACAGTTGGAAAGCCATCTGGCAGTGCTGGTCTAGAAAATCCTTGACTCAGCTTAGCTCTGGAAAAGGCAAAGGAGGAGTTGATCAGGTTGTTTGATATCTTTTGTCCCATGCAAACAAAATCTGAGTTGCAAATGGAAGGTATATTCCCTTTTGTTAGAGAACTTTGAGAAAACACCGGCAGACTGATAGATTGGTTAAGATTAGCATCAGAGGCCACCTTTGGGAAACAGTGTGGATTTGCTCTCAAAGAAACTCTATCTTTATGGAAAACCAAATGAGGAGGTTTACATGATAAGGTCTGGAATTCTGAAATCTTTCTTGCAGATGTGTGACACCCATTAAAAACAGCCTTCCAAGAAATACATTTTTTGATCCACAGTAGCAGCAGGTTCAAATGGCGCTTTCGTCAAAGCCTGAAGCATGACAGTAATGTCTGAAGTTGGAACCAGATTACTGATCAGGGGCCTTAAAAGAAAAGTTCCTTTCAGAAAAGCCTTGCAGATCTTTACAGCAGCAATAGATCTCTGATTCTGCCCAACATAAAATCTGGAAATGGCTGCTAACTGAATCTTAATCATTGAGATACTGGATACTTTGTGAAACAATTTTGTCAGAAAATCTAAAACTGAATGAAGAGGAGTGGCAAAAAGGTTCTCCTTGTGAGGAGGCCCATGTGGTAAATCTTTTCCATTTACTAAGATGTTTCTGTTATTCAGTTTTTGTGAGAAGTAGGACATCTGGATAACTGGGGCAGACAGCCTGGCATCCTTGACCACAGTTAACATTGCAGGAACCATGCAGTTAAGTTTAGCATTTCCTGGTTCTGTCTTTTCTAATTTCTCCAAAGCTTTTGGGTTTCTAATACCATGACAGGAATGGACCCCATTCCTAAGTCAAAGTATGATTAAAGTTTGTTAATTTAGTATTGTTTCAATCTTTGAAGTCAGCCAAAAGTACTCTTCGCAGCACCCGCAATGTGCCCAGTAATGACTCTTCCTGCAATTCGTATGGGGTTATATGGATTGTTAACATATCTAAATATGACTGTAAATTCTTTTTTACAAGACCCATTGCTCCTACTACTATTGGAACTGTCTGGTTATCTTTCTTCCACACTGCTCTCATTTCTGCCTGCACATCCTGGTATTTTATGACTTTGTCTCTCTCTCTCTCTACGCAGACACTACTGTCACTGGGTGTGACGATTTCAATGATCAATGCTACTTTTATCTTCTTTGCTTGGACCACTGTATCCAGTTTTCAAGCATCTATTTTTTGAACTATTGGTAATGGGTGATCCCATGTGACATACACATAATTTTCTATGATGCTTTGTGGCTCGTGTTTCCATTGTTTTTCAGCCACTTCGATACCATAATGTTTGCACAATCCCCAGTGTAACAGTCTCTCCACATTATCATTTCAGTATACAGCCCTTCTGCCATTAGTGTGTTGCAACCAGCAACAAGATGTGTGACTGTTTCCAATTCGGTTTTACAAAATCTACATTTGTCTGTTTCTCCCACATGTTCAATGGACTTTGTAAACCAGTGTGTACGTAGCCCACTATATTGGGCTGCCAATATTAACCTTTCATTTCTTGGTTTGAATTCACCTCTCCTTAACCATTCCTATGTTTGTTCTTGATCAACATGAGGCTCTTCCAGATGTTTTGTATCCCTGCAACTATATTTATGTTTTTTCCACATTTCTTGACTTCTCATCTGGTCCTTCACCTAACATTTTTTCTTTTGTTTTTTGGCACATTCAGTTGCTGCCTGGTTTTTATATACTTCTGGTTTGATTTCCATTCTTGCTTGACGTCAATATGCTTCTACTAAATTAAGCAGGGATGTCACCTTAGATTTATTCTCCTCATGTTTCAAAACTTTCACAACATTTGGATCTTGTGAGGTCATTAGATGTGTGTGGAGTCCAATAAATTGCAAATCTATACATGTAATCAATTTCAAGGAGGCCCATCCCTCCTTCAGAACATGGAATATATAAATCTTAGTATACATTGATTTTTTTATAAATCATTTGGTGAGCATGAAGCATTCTTGTTTTAATATCTAATCTATCCAACACTTTTTGAGGGCAGTCAATCACTCCAGAACTGTACATTAGGACAGGAAGAGCAAATTGATTTATAGCTTTGATTTGTTCCTAGATGTCAATGTTGTTCTCAGGATTAATTTAAGTCTTCTAAAGTATTCCTTACTGAGTTTTATTCACATTTGTTCATGTTTCACAGCTGAACCTTCATCAGTTCCCAAGTATTTATACACTCCCTCTTGCTCAGCTTATTTTATATCACATTCTTGGCCCAAACTGATGTTTTCCTGGTGCTGCAGTTTTCCTGCTTTAAAGGTTGTTTTTGCACATTTATCAAGACCAAATGACATTCGAATATCATCTGAAAAAGTTTTGACAACCTGCAGCTGGGCTTTCAGTTCCTCATCTGATGAGCTAAACAGTTTAAATCAACGACAAAGAGAAAATGAGAAATCATAAGACTTTGTTGTTTTCTAGGAGCCAAATTGCAGCCATGGTCTAAGCTGTTAAGTAACCAGCTTAATGGATTAATGGCAAAACAGAATAGCAATGGTGACAGAGTAGCCCTGGAATTTGCATCCCTGGGATAATAATCTGTCCTTTATCATGGCTTAATTGCAAAGTGGTCTGCCATTGTTTCATGGTTACTGTAATGTAGTCAATCAGTATGCATTTTTAAGCACTCTTTTATCCACGAATGCGGGATACTATAAAATGCTTTTTTGTAGTCAATCCATGCCATACATAGATTCTTCCCCTTTTTACAGTTCTCCACTATAACTTTAACAAATGATACTTTGTCCCGTATGACTTTCTTTTATTGCTCTTTTGTTCTACTGCCATAATTGAATTTTCTTCTAAATGACTATAAACTCTGTCTGCATCAATTCCCATGTATAGTTTATACGTCGTCGGAAGGCAAGTTATTGGTCTATAATTTTTAGGGTAGCTTGCAGGTTCACTCTTAAGAGCATTGTTTTGCCTGTTTTTAGCCAGTGTGGTGTCTGTTCAAGGTGCACATATAAATATGTCTTATTCATGGCTAAATCCTCATGGAAATATGTTAATACTTTTAACCAAATGTTAGGTTCTCCATCTGGGCCTGGGGTTTTTCAGTTTAAGGCTTTTCTTAACTTTGTTTCAATTTCTCTGGCTGTTATTTCATCCAATTTTACATCCTGTACCTTTAAACTTCTTATTCTTTCTTTTACTACTTCTATCCATTTAGCACCTTTTTATGATCCACAGGATCTTCGCAGATACTTCTCCAAAACGTATCTATTTCCTCTTTTTTTGGCCGTCTTTTAATTCCTTTTACCTTATTTCCCAATTCTCTATAAAACTTTTTTGGGTCATCAATAAATTGCTTATTTTGTACTTTTCCCTTATATTTATCTGTGTATCTTCTAAGTTTTTCCGCCTGTGCTGAAATTTTTAGTTTATTTGCAATAGTACATGATAGATCCTGGTCTGTTCTAATACTATGCACTGCTTTAATCACATCTACCTTTCTTAGTATTTTTGTTGATCTATTCCCTCTTCTTTAATCTTCTAACAGTGATATTTCTTGCCTTAACTGCTTTATAGTTTTCTCTATTCGATACTTCCATGATGGTATTTTGATTTCTCCCCTTCCTTTCCCTCACTACCCCATGATCTTGTGGTAGAACTTTACCAGTTATTAATTTAGCAGCACAGTAATATATCCTGTTTACTTCTGTTATATCACATGGTCTCTATGGTCAGCCCTAATTACTGCATTCATTTGTTTTATCAGACTTCTTACTTTTTGGGTTTTATTGATCTTCTGCAGTCTTATTTCTCTCATTGATCTTAATATATCTATCCATGTCCATTAAATCAAGCAACTCTTCTCTTAGCTCATTTTCTTCCAAACTGAGGGCACATCCCTTGTTATCCGTTCCCTGCGGGCATTCTATAGAAAGTTCTATATCATCTTTCTGTGGCACATTTTCTTCAGTTTCATCCTATGTCATCTGTTGCTCTGTCATATAGGAACTCACTGGCCTATCACTCCTCGGCATTGACTGCATCAGAGCTTCCACAGTTTCCTGTTCCTTTTCTTGCTGTATAGCTTCAAGTGAACATTTATACCGGTTTCCTGTGGAAGGCTCCAAAATATCTTGATATGGCACCTGACCAATTGCTTCCTGTTCCACTGGTTTCCCTTTAATTTGGATAACCATTGCTCTATCCTGTTGTGGTGCTTTCTGCATTCAATTTTCTACACTGAATCATTCTCTTTGCAACTGCTCCGTAACCTCATTTTCTATTTCTCTTGACTTCTCCATTACCAATCTCTTTTTCTACTTTTCCTCTTAGTCTTCTTATTTTTTGTATTGTAAAGTTTTCCATATCTGGATTCCTTTACCTGTATTTCTCTTCAAATATCTTTGGTGCTGCTATTTTTGTACTGGTTAGTTTTCCATTCTCCTTTGCATAAATATTACACCATATTAAATCTCTTTTCCTTTCCCCTGTCCATATTTCTTCACATTTCTCCTGATCTTCTTGCTTTTCCTTACTCTGGGGACTCAACCCATCATGCTGTGATGTAGTCTGTGTTAGACCTTCTACATTAAATCCTTCACTTCGTAGGCACTCCAAAACTTCAACTTCTTTTTCTTTAACTTCTGCTTTACTAATCTTCTTTTCCACATCTTCGTGATATTAATTTTTTTTTTTTACAGTGAAATTTTCCATATCTGGATGCCTTTGCCTGTATTTCTCTTTGAATATTTTTGAGACTGCCTTCTCGATATTAGTTAACTTGGCTTTCGCCTTTGCATAAATATTGCACCATATCAAATCTCTCTCTTTCCCATGTCCATATTGCTTTTTTATATTTTTCAAATATCTCCAGGTTTTGTTGTTTATATTTTTGCACTTCCTCAGATGCTTCTTTTTCTAAACAGATCAAAGTTTCTTGATCTATATACTGCTTTCCAAAAATTCCAGGTTCCAGTGAAGCTGGATTGGTGTTACAGAATGTCTGGACAAGGGTCCAATACCAAAGGCATATGCATTAGATGAGCCCGGGGATCCGGGTCTATATTAGAAGATCGAAGTTTCAAAACTTTGAATCTGACATGGACGACACCATATGATCGAAGACTTGAAACTTTGAATCTTTTAATGGAGATCTCCATACAGCGTGGAAAGGGAAGATTTCCCTTTTCTGCACTGTAGTGCAATCTCAGAGTTGGTATATTTAAGTAGAGGGGGGTGTAGGGGGGCTTGCCCCCTCCTTTTAGAGCGTTTAAGTGGTTTGTTTTTGTAGGTTGTTGTGTTTTATTACATTTTCAATGCTTCAAGACTTCCATTATATGGTGTTGACCATATCAGATTTGAAGTTTTGAAATTTCGATAATGTAATATAGACTCGGGGAAGCAAACTTGCAATGACCAAAAAGGAGCCACTAGGATAACTTTTGCCTTGCACCTCCTGGCCTTTTGAAGAAACTTTGTCATCAGAGAAAATGGTAGAAAGGCCTAAAGATGACCCAAGGGCCAACTGTGAATTAGAGCATCCCTCAGTCTCTGTCCTTGGGGAAGGATCATGATAAAGTAACTGCTACACTTGCTGTTTAGGTACAAAGCAAAAAGATTGTAGCAAGGCTGGCACTAATGACTAAAAATCTGTGTCGCCAATGTTTAATGGACCACTCCTGGAGCAGAAGAACAGATCTGCTCAGTTTGTCTGCCAGAACACTGGGGGTGCCTGGCTTGTGCACTGCAATAGAAAGCAAGAGGAAGACATTGCCTACTGCAACACTCTCAAGGCCTCCTGGCACAGTGGATTTTATTTATTTATTTTTTCCCATTTTTGTGTAGCTGCGGTGGTGGTGCTGCGGTAGCATTGTTGCCTCACAGTAAGACGTTGTCCTGTTCGATTCTCAGCTAAAGCATCTTCTGTGTGGAGACATGCGTGAATGGGCGTACCTTTGTTGAAGGTTGTGCGTCAGGCCTGGCAAGTCAGTATGTAAAAATCTACTGCCAATCATTAGCGGACCGGAGTTCTGCTGTGGCGACCCCTAACCGGGAGAAGCCAAAAGATACAATATTTTTCCCCTTTCTGACCAGGTTAGTCCCACTAGGCAAGTGGCATCTTTTCAAGGGAGTTCTAGTAGGGTAAATCTGGCCAAGGCATCAGGGAACTTGTATTGCTTGTTCTGCTGCATTTGTTACTGCCTGTATGGGAGTACATGCATATGTCCCAGTCCTAGCACAATGGCAGCGGGCAGGCAGTATGTGAGAAGGAGGTACTACCAGATGGGGCGAAGGCAAATGCCAGCTCTATTTTTGAAGAAAATAGTGTGGAGGACTTAGAAACCCTATTTTAGATTCAATCTGAATCAGAGATCATTGCTCAAGAGGAATGTATTGTTACAACTCTCCAGTTGGGAGGGTTGTGGGATGAATTATCAAACAAAATTATATCCCAGAGTGAACTGGAGAATGATGTTTCATGGGGGGATATAATGGACAGGATTTAATGAGAAGCAGCTGACAACATTCTGACAGAAGGGTCACCTACAAGGAAAACATATGCGCAGACTGTGGCTATTTGCAGTGGAGAACAAAGAGATAAAAAAAGGAAGAGAACAGTAAACGAAGGTATGCTGTAAGGGTTCAAAGTATGAGGAACACTGAAATGGGCAGATATGAGGTATGGGGCACAGTTGTACTTCCTGGGTCTCAAGGCACATGAGGTAAAAGCCTTTATTTTAATAAATAAACAGCCATTTTGTGACATTATTTTTGACTGCACAAAGTATGGAAAAATTTCTATGTGAATATGAGAAAAGACAGAATGATAACCCATGGAACAAATATTTATTTTATTTTATATTTATTTACCAGGAAAGTCCGACTGGGCAGGCTGCCCATTTTCAGCGGAAGCCCGGGGAGAAAAGCTCCATTGTTAACAGTACAAGATTTTTAAAAAAATAAATAAATAATAAATAAATAGGAAGAATGACTTACAGTAGGTGTACAATAGAAAGCAAATAGTAATTGTTGTCATGGACAATCTGCAGCAGTTAGTGTGAGAAAAGGAGATACTGCCAGAATAGCTAGATGGAATTTTGTAAATAATTATATGTCACTGGGGAATATTGAAATGATTTATATAAGATGATGCCTGTTTTACAGATGTATTAGAACTGTATGTTGTACATATCAAACTGCTCTGTACAGATGTTAGTGTTGAAAAGGGTCTATATTATAACAGCAAACGCTGTACAACTGATCCAAAAAAAAAAAAAAAAAAACACAAAATTCCAAACGGAACAGCGATTTTTTTCCCAGGGAAAAAAATCCCTGGTCTGGAAAAAAACAAAAAGTGGGGGTTTTGCCCACCACACCCCCCTACTTAAATATACCACCTCCAAGATTGTACCACAGTACAGGAAAAGTACAGTTTTGTACCTACCATAAATGTAGATGTTCGAGTGCTAATACAGCTGCAGTAATCACAGATGGGTTCTCTGCCGTCAGGCGGGTCCTCGGTCGGCCGAATTCCAAAGTCTAGGTCCGGCGTCGGTTGTCGTCGCTTTCTTTCCTGACGTCAGTGCGACAGGGATATACAAGACACAGCCGACAAGATATTCTTCAGTCTTTCTTGCCCCAGATGTCAGGTGCCCCCAGAAGGAAGGCAATACATAAATTATATATATAAATATAGTCAAGCAATGCAAATATAATCAAAAATCAGTAGTTGCAAGCAAATACACCATAGAAGGATAACCCAAATTAGGTTGTATGAGGAGGTGTTAACCACTGGGCTTTTACCAAGAGGGGAAGGAGGGAGGGAAACCTGTACTGCAGCTGTATTAGCACTCGAACATCTACATTTATGGTAGGTACAAAACTGTACTATGTTCATCGTGCATACAGCTGCAGTAATCACAGATGGGTAGAATCCCAAAGCTACGCACAGGGTGGTAGGCACTAGGTGGAACTGGGAGCAGCCAGAATGCCCTGCAACACAGCAGAGGCAAAGCCTGCTCTAGTTTTGGAATATAAAGGCAGGTGGTAGTGTTTAGTGAAGGTATGCACAGAACTCCAAGTGGCTGCCTCCAAAATATCCTTGGTAGGGACTCTTCTGAGGAAGGCTGTAGAGGTAGCTGTGGCCCTTGTGGAGTGGGATCTGATGCCTGCAGGCACAGGTTTGCCATGAAAGGAGTAACAAAACCGGATGCAATGGCCTATCCATTTTGAAATTGTCTGTTTGGAAATTGGCTTCCTTTGAGCTCCTACAGCATAGGACACAAAAAGTTGTTCTGATTTCCTGAAGGGCTGTGTTCTGTCCAGATAGTAATGTAGCTGTCTATGGATGTCTAAGGAATGTAGCAGCCTTTCCCCTTTGTTTTGAGGATTGGGGTAAAAGGTAGGTAAGTGTATGGCCCGATTTAAAGCTACCCTGGATACCACCTTAGGCATAAATGAAGGGTTGGTTCGTAGGGAAACCCTGTCCTGATGGAAGATGAAAAAGGGCTGCACAGTCATGAGGGCTTGTAGTTCCGAAACCCTACGAGCTGAGGTAATGGCCAGAAGGAAGGCTGTTTTCCAGGACAAATATTGCAAATCTGTAGAGGCAGCTGGTTCAAAGGGAGGTAATGTTAATTTTTCTAGAATGTAGTTAAGATCCCAGGCTGGGATTGGTTGTTTCCTTGGAGGTCTTATATTCTTTAGCTCCTCTGAGGAACTGTCTTAAAAGTGGGTGAGAGAATAAGGGTGGATCAGTGTTGTATTCTGCAGAAATGGCTGAGGCATGTATTTTGATGGAGGAAAATGAAAGTCCACTGTTCAACAGCTCAGCTAGATACTGTAATATCTGAGGCAGATGCAGTTTTCTAGGATCCTGGCCTTTTTTCTCATTCCAAGCGCAAAAACGTTTCCACTTTGCGGAGTAAGCCTTTCTAGTAGATGGTCTTCTGGCCTCCAAAATGACATCCTGCACCTCTTTGGAGAGTAGGGTCTGTTGTGGTGTTAAGGAATTTTCCATGCAGCCAGATTGAGAGTTTTCAGCTGACTGTGAAGAGTTTTGTAGTTGTGCTGAGTCAGTAGAAGAGGCATTAGAGGTAGGGTCCAGGGAGGAGTATGTGTTAGGCTCCTCAGGAGTGGGTACCAATGTTGTCTTGGCCAGTCTGGAGCAATCAGTATCATCTTGGTCTGTCTGCTCTTGCTTTCAAGAGCACCTTGGGCAGAAGAGGCAAAGGTGGGAAAGCGTAAACTGTCCATGTTGCCCAACTGAAAGAAAGGCGTCCACTCTCCAGCCCTTTGGCTGAAAGGTCCTTGAACAGAACTTTTTCAATTGATGGTTCCTGTGGGAGGCGAAGAGATCTATGTCTGGTCTTCCCCACGCTTGGATTATCTTTGTAAACACTTGAGGATGTAACTTCCATTCGTGTGGATCTGTCATATTTCTGCTTAGATTGTCTGCCAGTGTGTTTTCCAATCCTGGCAAGTACTGTGCTTGAAGTTCGATTTGCCATTCCAGAGCCAAGTTCCAAAGTGACATGGCTAGCCTGCACAGGGGGTATGAATGTGTTCCTCCTTGTTTGTTTATATACCACATTACTGTGGTGTTGTCTGTTCTTATCAATAATTGCCCTGGATGCAGGAGATCCTTGAAAATTGTAATTGCATTTATCACTGCTAGCATTTCTTTTTGATTGATGTGAAGGTGCTTTTCCTTTGGGGACCATTTGCCCTGAATGCACCTGTCTGTCATGTGCGCCCCCCAGGCGTAGTCTGAGGAGTCTGTTGTGATGACTTGATTTGCTTGAGGCTTGCAGAATGGAAGACCTGTGTTTGTTTGGCATGCTTGGGCCCACCATAGAAATTCCTTTTGCAAACATGGAATTATTGGTATTATTGTTTCCAAACTGTGGCTGTGTTGAGACCATAGGTTTTTTAGGTACCATTGAAGTTTCCTCATATGCAACTTTGCACATGGGATTAGAAGAATGCAAGATGCCATGAAGCCCAGAGCCTGCAGGATTTTCCTTGCAGTGAGCCTGGTACAATTTGCTAGTATTTTGAAGTAATGAGTTAGTTGCCCTTGTTTTTCTGGCGTAAGATAAGCCATCTGGGTGTTTGTGTCCAAGTTGGCACCCAGGAAAGTTATTTTCTGAGATAGGGTTAGCCTGGATTTTTCCTTGTTGACTGTGTATCCCAGAGAATTCAATAACCGTGTTACATAAGCCAGATGTTCCAGAAATAGGTGCTTGTTGTCCGCTTGGATCAGGCAGTTGTCCAGATAAGGGTAAATTTGTATCCCTTGAAGTCTGCAGTAGGCAATTACTGATGCCAGGCATTTCGTGAATACTCTGGGCGCAGTAGATAAGCCAAAGGGCAATGCAGAGAATTGATAGTGGATTGAACCTGCAAGAAATCTGAGGTATCTTCTGCAACTTTGTCTGATTGGGACATGCAGGTATGCCTCCTTGAGGTCCAATGTTACCAGCCAAAACTCCTTGCCCAGCATGGGAAGAAGCTGCTGTAATGTGAGCATCTTGAATTTTGGTACGAGTAGAAATGTGTTTAGGATGGATAAGTCCAAAATGGGTCTCCAGTCGGTTTCTTTCCTTGGTACCAGAAAAGTCTGGAATAAAACCTTGACCTTGTTCGTGAGTAGGTACCTCTTGAATAGCTTTCATGGCCATAAGCTTTGAAATTTGTATTTGAGCCTCTGCCCTTTGATTGTGTGGCAGGTTTGGCATGCCTCTCATTTTTGGAAGAGTGTGAAAGTGAAATATGTAGCCTCTGTTTATAATGTCCAGGATCCATTTGTCTGTTGTGATAATATGCCAATTTCTTGTAAATAATGCCAGCTTTCCTCCCAAGGGTGCTGCCAGCTGAGACCTGCTTGGCATGGAAAGGGGGAAGTCATTGGGTTTGTTTCCTGTATTGCTGTGCACTGTCTTCGCCACCTCTTGTGGCTGGAGTTTGCCATTGTCTGCCTCTATATGATCCTTGAGGTTGTCCTCTGCCCCTTGTGCGCCTGTATCTACCTCTTTGTGGCTTGTCCATGGCTGGAAAGGACCAGTTCTTTGCAGGCCAATTTCTGCTAAAACGTGGTGGTTGAACCTGTAGAAAAGCTTTGACAGTTTGCATAGATTTAGCTTTTTCTTCCATTTTCCGTAGTATCTCCTCAGCATTAGTACCAAATAGTACATCCTTTTGTAAAGGAGCATCTAGTAGCTTAGCTTTAACATGGTCAGGCAAGGTTTGTTCTCTAAGCCAGGCATGTCTGAATGACTGATCCTGTCACAGCAGCTCTACTTGAGGCCTCTAGGGCATCATAGCCACATTGTAAGGTGTGTTTATCCACTTGTTCTGCACTATGCATCATATCCTGCAACTCCTTCAAATCTGGTTGTTCAGGTTGAGACATTTTATTTCTTAATTGTGATAACAGAAACTGCTGATATTTAAGCATATGGAACTGACAATTTAAGGCCCTCATGGCTAGGGTGGCCGAGGTATATACCTTTTTCCCCACCTTTCTAAGGATCTAGACTCTCTTTCAGAAGGTAGTGGATTCTTAGCAGTAGAGGCCTTCATTCCCTTGGGGCCTTGAGAAATGGTTTCAGGGTCAGCATTATGGCTCTTGTAGAGAAATTGGTGAGAGGTAGGAACTCTGTAGTACCTATCAGGCTTGACTGCGGCAGGAGGCAGGGAATCCGGATTTAGACAAGCCTCTGAGTAAACATCATCAAGTATGTCCAAGACAGGAGGTATCGCCAGAGGTCTGTGCTGAGGTAACAAGAAATTCCCCAAGTCTTTTCTTGGAATCAGAAAAGTCTTGGCCTTCCCAATGGAAGTGTTCCCTCAAGGTGTGCAAGGTTTCCCCAAAAGAGAAATCCTCTGGGGGAAGATACAGAAGGAATGGACTGCTCAGCATCCGAATCTTCAAAAGGGGAGTACGAGTGTTCCTCTTCATCAGAATGTTCTGAAAAAATGGACGCCTGGTCAGAAGAGGGAGAAGCTTCCTCCACTCGGGGTCTCTTGTCTGGAGGGGGCTGGGAACCTCTGATAAGAGTAATTAAATCCTCAGCCATTTTTAGCATCTGCTTTTTAGGCATGGGGCCTGGAGATGGGCCCTGTGCAACAGGCCTCTTGGGATGCATGGCTGATTTGGACTTAGTAAAGGCCTTAATGGAGAAGGAAGCGAGGGTCTAAAAACACCTTGGGTGGAAGTGGACCTATCCACATTAGGAGGCTCAACACTCACAGTGGCTTCGGTGGTTGTAGTCTGGGTATGGGCCGAGGAACCTGCGGTCTCGGGTACAGAGGACACCGCCAAAGAAGTGTCGTCGGTAGTCAGGAGCTGCGTAGGTGCCTCACTGAGACCCGGACCACGTGTAGCCGGTTTTGGCGTGGTGTCGGTGGAGACCGCGGGCCTCGCGTGTCGGTCTTTGTCCTTGCTTTTTGGACAAAACGGTAGTCGGAGTATCCGACGACATTTTATAATCAAAGGTTTTACCAAAAAAGTGCTGGGCGAACTCCGCCCGACGCTTAATAGTGCGTTTATTGAAAGTAGCGCAAAAGCGACAGGCCGAGACGTCGTGGTATGCAGAGGGAATGGAAATCCTTATGCGGTATTTGCTTCCCACAAGAAATACAATTGTTAACTTTGTCTGACATTGGTTTGAGGCAAGAAAAGTTTCCCCAACGGGGTACTTAGCTTTAAAGAAGACTTCGGTTTCCAATTATTCGTAATTTCAGGAGCTGGCCGACCGGCACTTGCGAACTGCTTCTGCTTCGGGCACCGCACGGCAAAAAAGACTGAAGAATATGGCATCGGCTGTGTCTTATATACCCCTGTCGCACTGATGTCAGGAAAGAAAGCGACGACAACCGACGCCGGACCTAGACTTTGGAATTCGGCCGACCGAGGACCCGCCTGATGGCAGAGAACCCATCTGTGATTATTGCAGCTGTATGCACGATGAACATCGGCAAAGTCCCCAAAACGGCCCAGTGATTTTTTTCTCCCTAGGAAAACAATTGCTATTCCGTGTCTTCGGGATTTTGCCGTTTCGACATTTAGCTGTCGATTAAACAGCATTCGCTATATTAAGAGTTCGCTTACATAATAGGGAACCAATGAAAAGGTATTTTGTAAAGGGTTTGTGCTTAAAATGTATCCACAGTGTGCCCTACTGGAAGAGAACAGAAATGTACATGTACTATTGTAACTGTTTACATATATATGTCAACAGAGGAAACTGAAAAGTTAATTTCAGTCCAGCAAACTTTAGAAAAATAGCTGAAATTAAATTACTTTATAGGATGCAGTAAAGAGGCTCTCTCTCAAGTTTTCAATGCAGCTTGAGACACAAAGTCTACACTAAGAAGCTTTCTGTATTGTCTTTGGAGTGAACTAACTGCAACATTTGAAACACGAAGGAATCCAATTGTTTTACAACTTCCAGGATCTGCCAAAGATCTGAGGAAAAGCCCTTGTCAGTGCTTTACAGGTAGAAGCTAAATCCTGCCAGCTTCTAGCAATGCGGGTTCTGGCCTGGCAACTGGAAATGACAAGAAGTGATGTCATCCTGCAAGTTATCCCAGCAGTAATATTTTAGATATTAATTTGAGAAGTTTCTTAGTGAGAGAGCATTCTGCATTACGTCTTGGACCTGACCACAACAACATCTATTCACCACATCTGCCTTGCTCTAATGAAGTAAATTTCTAGGGAGCAGTATAACTCTCTTAGATACAGTCAGGAATATAATGAAGTGTAGTTTAGATGTCTTTCTTTGTGCAAGCCTGTACTGCAGTGTTATTTTAAATACTTCCTGTGGTTTTGAACTCTGATGTCACTGTGAATATAGATTTAGTATGGTCTTGTTCATAGGTAGGTACTAGGCTATCTGCCCGAAGGCATCTATAAGCCTAGCCAGAATGTGTTGGCTTTCGCCACCCTCTTAGATTAGTTCCCTGTGCCTCTGTCCAGCAGAGCCACTGAAGTGATCCCTGGGGTCAACTTTCTGTTTCCCATCCACTCGTCAAGGTTTCTCTTGAAGAGTGTAAGTGAGGAGCTCTGCCTAATGTAGATTGGAATCTTGTTCCAAAGCATGGGAAGTCTCTGGGAGAGGAATCTATCCCTCCAGCATGTCCTGTTTATTGTTGTGGTGAGGTTTAGATCCCTAGAGCGTGTGGCTCGAGGGGATATGGTTTTCTTTAGGTGGAGCATGTCCATCAATTCTGGGTTGGACATAGCCTTGTATGTCAGGCAGAGATCACCTCTGAGTAGGTGGTATGCAACCGAGTACAGCTGGAGTTTCTTCAGTCTAGCTGCACAGGGCATCTGTTTGAGGTCAGTGATACTCTTGGCGAGGTACTTCTGTGGTCTTTTCAGCTGTTGCAGGTGTCTTGTAAGGTACATCCCAAATGGGGCATTGTACTCTATGATGGGTCTGATGAGTGATGAGTAGAGGGGCACAATGACCTCTTTTGATCTGGATGCAAACTCTTTTGTCATTAGGTGGGCCACATAGAAGGATTTTCTAACCACTTTGGCAATGTGATTATCAAAGGAGAGATTACGATCTACTTGGGTCCCCAGATCCCTTATTACTTCTTCTGTATTTAGGGGACTAGCACCTATGTGGTAGTTTGTGGGTACTTTGTTTTTTCCAAAGGGGTGACTATGCACTTTTTGGCATTTAGCTTGAGGCCATGATTTTGACACCAGGTATCCGTCTCAGTGAGACCCTTTTGGAGGATGTCTGTGTCAGTCGGAGAGTCAATTATAGCCCCTAGTTTGCAGTCGTTTGCAAACTTGGTCAGCCATAGTCCTCCTGTGCCTGCCTGTACCTCTGAGAAGTATACGCCTAACAGGAGGGGTCCTAGGACTAAGCCCTGGGGAACGCCACTTGTAACCGGTTTTGAGTCGGACCTAACTCCTGCAACTCTCATCATGTGGATTCTGTCCGTGAGCCAGTTGGCAACCCATCTTGTGACGTAGGGGTTTATGTTCAGGCTGGTGAGCTTGTCTATAATACCAGAATGGAGAAGGTGTCGAAGGACTTTGTGAGGTCTAGGTAGGCAGTGTGTACCACCTTTCCCTCGTCTATAGCCTTGGTAACTTTCTCAAAGAAGTATACCAGGTTCAGGAGGCATGATCGCACTTAAAGCCAAATTGGGTAGGGTCCAGTGTTTGGAGGTTCCCAATGTCTCTGTTAATGAGTTCCATGATGATGTGCTCCATAGCCTTGCAGACCAAGCTAGTCAGGCTTATAGGGCAATAGTTCCCGGGGTCTGTTGTGGCTCCACCTTTGTGGAGCAGAATAAGAGTTTGCTGTGCGCCACTCTATGGGTACGTAGCCTGTGGAGAGGTTGAGTTTGAACATTGTGTTTAGGTGAGGGGTTAGTTTGTCTTTGAGCTCATGTAGGACGCAGCCTGGGACACCATCCAATCCCATTAATGTTGTGTTTTTGGCTTTGGAGAGGGCTGTTTTAACCTGAGTATGTGTGATTTCATGGGCTCTACATTCTTCTAGTATGGTTATGGGCCCTTTTGGAGGTGAGAGGGGTGTGAAGTTTGCACTGAACCTGTCAACCAGGATGTTGGCAATATCGGTCGGTTCAGTGTATTTTGTGCCATTCTGCACCAACTCCGAGCAGACCTGAGCATTGCCACTTAGATTCTTGACATAGCTAAAGAATGCCTTGTGTTATCTTTGGAGTCCTTGGCAATTTTTCTTTCAAAGCTCATCTTGGATGATTTTATGAGGGATCATAGTTTCTTGCTGATACTGATCAGGGATGTCTTCCCTTCTTGGGATTTTATTCTCTTCTGTACTAGTTTCCTCCTCCTATTGTATAGCTTTGTTTATGGCAGGGGGTCCACCAGACTGGTTTCCTTTTCTTGGAGGAGTGAGTCTTGGTTTTGCTTGGGGTAGCACGATCCATACATTCTTGTAGGTGCCCGTAGAATGCATTAGTAAAGGATTTTGCAGCTTGGACAGCGTTATTCTTTAACATGGGGGCATTGAAACTTTCCACCTCGGTCTTAAGTAACGTGAAGTTTGCTTTTCAAAAGTTTTTCATGGTGGTTTCCTTGTTCGGGGGTGGGGATGTGGATATCCAAAGTTATTTGTTTATGGTCAGATCTAACCAGCGAGGGGTTGCCTCCGGTGTGGTACACCGGTCGCCCATGTTGGTGATGACCAGGTCCAATATGCTGTCACCTCTGGTGGGAGTGTTGAACAGTTGATCCAGGGCATTTGAGTTTATAAATTCTAGGAAATGTTGGGCAAGGGAGATAGTACTTGAGTAGTTCTCCCAGTTAATGTTTGGGTAATTGAAATCGCCCAATATTAGGGTGTTTGGTAGGACCTTTATGTTTCCCAGTGTTTCCAGAAACATGGAATGGGGGTCCTGGGATATGGTGGGTGATCTATAGCAAGCTACAATTTGAATTGCAGTTTTGCCCATTGTTAGTTGCATGTGGATGATCTCTGAAGCAACGTGCTGTGCACTAACCTGGAGGTGTGAGTATCCTTGATGAATATGGATACGCCCCCACTTTTGTATTTCGGTTTGGGTTCTGTGGCCGAAATGTGTGGTATGAGTTGTAGCCTGGTGGTGCTGGGGTGCTCTCTGCAGCCTTAAACCAGGTTTCTGTTACTGCACATGTATTGATTTTCTCCATACTGAGGAGTGTCTCGAGTATGTGCATTTTGAGGTTTAGACTTCTGTCATTAAGTAGCATTACCCTCAGTTTTTTGTTACTTGTGCTATTTACAGTGGTGGTTTAGTCTTTTGAGCCTTGTCTAAAAAAGGCACTATGGGGGTGGCAAGAACCTTGTCCAGTATTCGAAAGCCTAAAAGTGACAGGTGCAAGTCGTTTCTAGCGAAGCAGCGTGGGTTGTCGAGCATGTCATCCCAGGTGGACAGACACCGGATCCCCTTTGAATGACATCAGAAACTTAGCCAATTGTTGAAATTGATAATTTTTTCTTTATACTGTGGTATCGTTCTTGGTGAGAGCAGGATGCTACTCAGGGTCAGGGTCAAACCAGCCTGGGCTATGGGATCAGAGAGCTCTTCCATGTCTCTTTTCATGTAGTCCAGGGAGGTACAGCTCAGGTCATTCACAGCAACATGAACAATGACAGAGTCGTACTTGTACTGGAGTGACCTGAGTGCTTGTGTTATGTGGCGGATCTTGGCACCCGACAGGCAGCTAACAGTAACCTTCTCCTTATTCAGCCTAGTGAGTGGGATGCCAGTATGCCTGACTATAGAGTCACCTATTACTAGTTTGTTGGGTATGTTATTTTGTCTTAAGGGATGTGATTGCATGGCACACTGGTTTTGTGAAGTACGTGTTTTCATGGTTTGTGTTGGGGGGGTGGAGGCTGCTTGGATGTCTGCTTTGGAGGTCTCTCTCTTGCTTTTGCAGATTTTTATTTAGAGCTTCCGAGTATGTTTTCATGTATTTATGTGTGTTTTTTGCCGGTGCTGGTTTAATGGGTCTATGTGAGACTGGTGGTGTGATGCAAGTATTTCCATTCTCCTCTTGACTGTCTGATCCAGTCTTGGGTTGAGAGAGCTTAGCCGCCAGTTTGGCTGTATAATTGCATCTCTCGCATGTATTAGTGTTTGTTGGTAGGAGGAGAGGGTTGTCTGTTTACATGAGGCAGTTGGAACACTGCCTCAAAATGCCCAGATTCACCAGTTGGACTGGAGAGTACACCTGAAACTGCCCTTTGGACATGCCTGGATAGGTACAGTGAACTGTTTTACTGAATGACTGGTAAGGTCGAATAGAGAGCCTTGTCCTTCTGTACAGTATAGGGGGATCTAGTGCTAGGGTTTATAAGTGCTTGCTATGAGTTTTGAGCAAGTGCCGGGCTGAGAAATGAATGGCTTGAGTGCTTAGTTGAAAGTTTGTCTAGTTCCAAGGGAAAAATTGAAGAGGAGACTTTGTGGAGCCGGGAATAGTTATACCCTAGCTAACCAGCACTGCCCGGCACGCAAAACCAGGCAAATGAGGTTTTCATAGCAGGGAAATGAAAGAGATAGAAATTAGCCCAAAATGGCCAATAAACTACTAATTTCTGGGCTGCAACCACTCCTCCAGGGACATACAGATTGCTCAAAGCTCCCCTCTCTCACATGTGAGCAGAGTTCTTTCATTATTTATTATTAAATATATTTAAACCTTTCATTGTGGCTGAACTGTGTAGAAATATTTAGGTTTTGAGAGTACTTGCATATTTAATTGATGATACTGTGTGGGCCACTCCTAACAGCCTTGCTCTTGGTCAAACTGCCATTTGTATTAATATTAATATTGCACAGTTAAGACTGGACACCCTTTGTTAAGGGCCTTATGGTAGCTGGCAGAAGGGTCCTGGTGGCAGTGCAAACTACCTTCTAGTCTGGGCAAAAGGGGGCATAGTTAGTAAACCTGTACCAGCCTTTCCCAGGTGTGGGTGTGTGTGTGTGTGTGTGTGTGTGTGTGAGCGAGCTACTTGGGCAGGGACATGAAGCACTGGTTGGACAGAGAGAGTTAGAGGACTTGGCTTGGAGCCCTGGCTAAGGACTCAAATCTATAGCTGTGTCAGTGGGGAGTCTTATTGGGGATCTGAAGAAAGGTAGAGGAAACAGCCCTGGACTGACTTTCTGTGTGCTCTTAAGGGAAACTGCACTTGATGCAGAAAGCTGTATCTGGAAATACTGTTGTCATACTTTCAGTGAATGTCCCTCACTGTTGCCAGTGGTGAGGCTTGAGGCCTTGATTACTGGTCCAGTGGAGGGTCGTCACAGCTACAATTAGTGGTGGTTATATATACTAATATATATCATATTATACAGTGGACTGAGGTACATTCAATTACACAAGTGGCAGTGATAACACTTTGAATAAGAAAGAATAAGAACAGTATGAGACAGGAAAGAATAAAAATAGAAGAAACAAAAGCGGAGTCAGACCTGTAAAGGTGAGGCAAGTCAAAATGTGAAGTGTTTCACTTATTAAATTATACGGTTGATGTATACTAATACAGGATTTGATTTTAGGCGTAGTGAAATGTAGTGACATAGTGTGTTGCAAGAAACTCTGTATATATTGTGTAAGTAGTTTAGCCCGTGTCAGAACAGGTACATATCCATGAACTAGCTAAATGGGATTTGAAAAGGTGTTTGAAGTTGGCTTTGTCAGCTGTAATTCTTATGTTAAGGGGTATGGCATTCCAGATTTCTGCAATGTAGCTGTAGGGAGTCAACTGAGCTATTTTTACTTCTAGCAGTGTCCATTAGTGATTTGTTACCGGACTGCAGTAAGGGTTTACTTTAGTTTTGATTTAGTAGGCCTTGTAGTGCTGTTTTTTTTTCAGGTTGGTAAAACATATGATGGACCATAGTAAGTTGGTTAAGGGTGAGCCGGTTGGTAATTCTAGCCAAGATAGTTGTTTAGGTCTCATCATTGCCAAGCCCTTAAAGGGTGAATCTGTTGCAAACTTTGCTGTTTTGTAACAGGTGTTTATTTTGACTAAGTCAGATTTGTTGAGATTTATAAATTTGGGGGATACACAGAGATGTGTGGAGACTAGGTGGGTTCTGGCAATAATGGTTTTAGTATTTTTGTAGAGGTTTAGAGTTCCAAGCTTTTCGTGAACCTTTTTGATTGTTTGGGCAATATGTAGGTCAAACTTCATATTTTGATCGATTATAACAACTTGAAGTTTGGTTTGGGGGACTGGTGTAATAAGGGCTTTGTTGCTTGAAATTATTTTGAATGAAGGGATCGAATCTGTGGCTTTTGTGGGATGAAATAGTATCAGCTTAGTTTTGTTTGAATATGAGTTGTGCATCTGACAGCCATGTTTCAAGTGGAGTAAAGGATTCTTGAGTTATTTTTTTGAAGCTCTTGGAAGGTTGGGGCTGAACAGATTAGAGTTGACCTGTCTGCATATTGGACCACTGTAGCATGTTGGGTGGCAGTATGAAGGTTGCTGGTAAATAAATTTAAGAGAAGGGGACCAAGGATAGACCCTTGTGAAACACCTAAACTAACAAGTAGAAGAGATGATAGGTTGTTTTGCCATTTTACAGCTTGTCTGCGATCTGATAAGTAGTCCTGGAGCCATGCGAGAGTGGAGTAGCTTAGAATGAGTTCAGATTGTACAGTTAAGAGTTTATTGTGGGATACAGTACTGAAAGCTTTGGAGAGGTATGGAAAGATAGAAGATACAAGATTGCCTTCATGCTGGTGTTGATTAATAGTGTTAGTGAAGCAAAAAGGGCAGCGGTAGTGCAGTGATCAGGTGGAATCTGTGCTGAGTATTTGCTAAAAGCTTGTTAGATGAGAGATACTTTAGGATTTGAATATGTATGCACTTAATTTTTGATAAGGATGATAGGATAATAATGGGTTGATAATTTGAAAGTTCAGTTGAGTTTCTGCCTTAGTGTAATGGTATTATGTGTGATATTTTCCAGACAGCAGGGATATGTTGCTCAGAGATGGAGCGAGTGATTAGTAAACAGACTGGGTATGATATGGCTTCAGCTGTAACTTTGAGGTATTCAGTAGGCAATTTGTCTGCTGCAAGTGTTGTGGGTTTAAGTTTATTAAGGCATTTCTATATAGCGTTGTTACCTCACAGCAAGAGGTTCTCCCGTTCGATTCTCTTCTTGGCTTGGGAGTGCCTTCTGTGTGGAGTCTGCATGTCCTCTCCGCAGTTGGGTAGCATTCGAAAGACATGCGTGCATAAATGGGCGTGCCTTCATTGAAGGTTGGGCGTCGAGCTGGCACCTCGGTGTTTCGTAAAAATCTACTGCCAATCATTTCGGACCGGAGTTCCACTGTGGCGACCCTTTACCGGGAAAAAGCCGAAAGACAGACAACAACTTGGCTGTAGGAAAAAGTGGTTGTTTTCATGAGTTAAGGAAGAGAGATCTGGTGGTGGTTTTGGGCAGTTATTACAGAGGGTAATTATGGATTCAGTGAAGTACTTGTTAAACTGTGTGGCAATATTAACAATGGAGTTACTGGTGGATGGGGAGGGTGTGCTACTTTGGTCTGTATAGATCATTGTGTGTAATGTTCCTATTCAGCCACTGTAGCTAGATAGCACGTGCCTATAAGTACTGAGCACATGCAAGAACAGTGCCATTTTGAACAGCCATAGTGAATGCAGTCCTGAATGGAGATACACATGCAAGTGCGTTTGAAGTAACGAGTGAATCAGCATAAATATAATTTCAATTACAGCTCCTGACAATGTTTATGTGCAATAAATATCTTAACCCCATACATGGCTTCATTGTCTCTTTTGTATGCATAAGACAAGCGACATGGTGCCAGAGTGGGATCCGAAGTTGAAGCAACACACAAGCCATGAGGCACGCAGTTAAAAGTGAAGAAATATACCGGAGTGAACTTGTAAACAGGTCAGTGGTTATTCAAAGATACTTAAACTCATTTAAATGATTTTTCAGTTGACATACATTTGGCGGAGCATTCAAAATGTTCGAAATAATTACTGAGATAAACAAAATGTCCGAAATTGCGACATACTGATAAAAGTATTTGAAATAAATACAAAAGTGTTCGAAACAATTTCCGAAATGTTTAAATTGTACGAAAAGGCTAAAACGACCTTTGCAATGTACTACTTTTTCACATTAATTAAAGCTATTCAAAGTCTCTGAAGTTTCCGGAATATTTGCACTGTAATAGTTAAACCTTTTCAAAGTGATTGTTGTGTTTTCGAACATAACTACAAGTACCTGGTCTATGGTTATGTTTAAACATATTTAGTTGCTATGGCAGAGGGATTTTGCAGACCTGAACCACTGGTGTTTGATAACAATATTGCTGACATTTGGCGAGTGTTTGAACAAGAATATATTTTCATACAGGCTGCATTTTGTGATAAAGACAGGTGTACAAAAGCCATCATAGTTCTTAATTTAGCAGGCTCAGAAGTCATTAAAAGGGAACGTACATTTGTGTATGCACCTGCCTTGTATGCAGGGGAGGACAGAACCGCCATATTGTAATACAGACTGAAATAAATGCAGGAAGACCCAGAGTGTTTGTTTAAAACATAAAAAAAGAGAAATTTGTAACCCTCAAAAATATTACAATGGAAAGGCACATATTTTGCACATGAAATCAAAAGCCTGATGAAACAACAGCACATATTAGTGACTTGAGAAATAAAGCAAAAACGTGCAGATTTGGTGATTTGCGAGATGAGTTGATAAAGAACAGACTTGTGTGTGGTGTTAATGATGCAGTGAGAAAGATTTTGCTTTGATACAGTGATTTAACATTAAGCAATGCCACAGAAATTTGTCAAATATATGAGCTTACAGAAAAGCACACCAACATACTTACAAATGCGAAAAACCTGCTTGCAGTATCTAACAGTGTGAATGTTGATAGTATGCGGCATATGGTTGGGTGCAAACGGAGATATAAACCAAAGGGTGTGACACCAGCCAATTTTAACCATAAATCAAAGAGATTGTTTGCTACCCCAAACCTTATTGTTAACTGTCGTAACTATGGAGGCAACCATGAACCTAAAAGAGAGAAGTGCTTAGCTTTTGAACAGCAATGTCACAAATGTAAAAAGTGGAATAATTTCAAAAGGCTTTGCAAGTCTACAGTGGCACATACGTTTATTAAATAAGAGCATCCAAAAAAAGCAAGTAGATCGGATAGAAAGCCGTGAGCAAACTTTGCTGCCAACTGATAATCTACTGCATTAACAGTCCCAGTCACAGAGACACCATCAACATAAATATGTTGTACTGTTCAGATTAATGGAAAACCTGAAGAGCTTAAATTAGACACAGAGTTCAAGTGCATGTTATATCAGCACAAATGATTGCCAAAGTAAGAGCTGGTGAGAAAACGTAATTCAGCAAATTGTGCGAAACTTGTTTATGGTGGTGAAGAGATTCAAACTGATGGAGCATTTGTTCTCACATGCCATTCTGCTGGGAACAGCTATGACATGCAGTTTTACATAGTCAAAAAGACACGTGCTGTCACTGTTAGGCCTCAAAGACAGTTTGAGAATGGGACTGATTTCACTTAATAAGGAGATTCACCATACAAATCTGAACAACCACAAAAGTTTTACACAGTGAATACATTGATATTTTCAAAGACGAGCTTGATAACTTACCAGTCTCATATTTCCATGAAGTTAAACCATGAAGTAAGTCTAATTGTTAGACCAGCCAGGAAGGTTCCAGTAACAATGCAGAGCAGGGTGAAAACAGTATTAGACAAAATGGTGAATTTACATGGGATAACTCCAGTAAGAGCGCCAACTGAATGGGTATCCTCCATGGCTGTAGCTCATAAGAAAAGCTCAGATGATATTTGAATATGTATTGATCTGAGAGATTTAAACAAAGCACCTAAACATCCTCATCATCTGATGCGCACAGTCGAACTAGCGGCTCTTATGTCAAATGCCACTATTTTTTCAGTCTTAACATGCAAAAAGTTTGGCAAATTTTGCTGGATCACAAATCTTCATTGTAAACCACGTTCAGTATACCATTTGGTGCATACAGATTCTTGAGAAAATGCCATTTGGAATAAATTCCACCAATGAAGTATTTCAACGTGCAATGGAACAAATTTTTGCAGGTTATCTATGTGCTATCATAGTAGACATTATTGTAGGTGCAGTGGTGAAGACGAACATGATAGAAACTTCAAGAAAGTTCCAGACCATGCACGTGAAGCTGATCTTAAACTAAATCCTCAGAAAAGTAAATTCAAGCTGAGAGAAGTTACTTATGTTGGTCATTTGTTTACTAGTTCTGGCTTACAACCAGATCCATCTACACAAGCAGAAGTTCTTGAGATGCCAGTTCCAGACGGTGTCACACCTTTGCAACATTTTCTAGGTATGGTCAACTATTTAGGAAAGTTCATCCCAGACCTGAGTGAGCTTTCAGCACCGTTAAGTGAGTTGACATGCAAAAATGTAAATTGGTCCTGGTTAGCACAACACCTAAAAGCATTTGACATTCTGAAACAGAAAATTGCCAATCCACCCACATTGAGATATTATGATGTTCACAAACCAGTAACTCTTTCATGTGACACTTCTGAATATGGTCTTGGTGCAGCATGTCTTCAAAAAGGTACACTAGTAGCCTATGCGTCCAGAACTTTAACCCAAACTGAAATGCGGTATGTGCAAATCGAAACAGCTTTTGGCAGCACTGTTCACATTTTCAAAGTTACATGATTATATTCATAGCAAACCTGTTTAAATAGAAACTGATCACCAACCTTTAGTGACAACTATAAGAAAGCCAATAAATTCACTGCAGCATGCTTGCAACGCATGATGTTAAAATTGCAAAAATACAATTTCAATATTGTCTATACTAAAGGCAAATATCTCTACCTTGCAGATGCTTTGTCAAGAGCACCTAGACAGACTACAGAACAGCATGACAATGAGAAAGCAGACTGTGAAGTCATGGAAGTCGAAAACATTTCCTCATCACATCTTGATGAACTCAGAAATCACTCAGCTTTAGACCCTGTTCTGAAGCTGAAACATTTTATCAGATTCCTGAATTAACATGGTCGATGGTTGCTACTTATATTTTTGAATGGAATAGTCAGCATTACTTAGTGTTAGTATACTCTTACTCAAACTGGTTTGAAATTGACCTTCTTCCTAACTTAACATCTAGCACTGTCATCACAAATATGAAGAGACATTTTTCTGTCCATGGTAGTCCGCAAAAAGCTGCATCTGACAATGGTGCACAGTTTATTAGTCAGCAGTTCAAGAAATTTGCTGAATCGTGGAATCAGCTGAGCGTGCAGTTCAAAGTGGGGAATGTTTGTTACAGAAATCTGAGAGAGAAGGTACAGATGTTTTTCTTAACCTACTTAATCTCAGAAACATTCCTCGAGATAACTTGCTTGGTTCACCTGCTCAGACATTAATGTCTAGACACACAAGAACAACTTTGCCGATCAATAAACAACTATTAATTCCAGATGCTAAGAACAGAGTGGTCAAAACTCAACTTTTGAAAAAACGCCAGTCACAAAAGTTGCACTATGATAAATCTAGCAAACTTCTTAGACCGTTAATACAAGGAGAGATCGTAAGGATGGAAACATCTAAAGGATATGACCGAGTGGGAATTGTCAAAAATATCTGTGAAGAACGGAGATCTTGTATTGTACAATCAAAAGGAATGGATTTCAGAAGGCACCAAAGACATATACTTCCAGTCTCAGAACCAGTGACGCAGCAGATTGCCTGTGCCAAAGACTATTTCTCAGAATGACCCTACACTTCTCAGAATGACCCTACACTTGCTCAGATTTCAGAGGACACTGTACTTACCTCAAATAATTCTGATGCAATCCCTGAAGTTCCTATGGAGAAGAATTCCCCAAAGTCTTTCCCTGTTGCTAACCCCAAAGTTTTTATGTAACCAGATCTGGTAGAATTTCCAGACCCAATCCAAAATACATAGCGACGTGGACTTGAGTTCTGATTTGTTATTAATATTGAAATGTTATCTAGCATGTATATCATCTTGTTCTCATATTCAATGTTGAACAAATCAAACAGTTAGGATGCACATCACGTGTAATGTTCCTATTCAGCCACTGTACTGAGCACGTGCAAGAACAGTGCCACTTTGTACAGTCAGCCAGAGTGTACAAAATGGCACTGTTCTTGCACGTGTGAGTGTGTTTGAAGTAACGAGTGAAACAGTTGGCTTAAATACAAGTTCAGTTACAGTTCCTGACCATGTTCATATACAATAAACATCTTGTACCCCTACACCGCTTTGTCTCGTTTGCATGCATGAGACAAGCGACATCCTGGTTGCAAAATTTTGTTAGAAGCAGAACAGTAATTTTGTGGGTTCTTTTTGTACTTAGATTGTACATTAGTATATATATATATTTTTTTTTTTGACAAGCCTGATTTGCTTTTTCGATTTATTTATTAGTTCAAGTTATTTCTGTTGATTTGCTGTAGTTTTATTATTGCCCCAAGTTTCCCAGGCTTTATCTCTTTCTTTTAGAAGTGATCTTGTTACTTTGGTATGCCAAGAGGCATAGTTGGACTTTATTCTTACTGTTCTAGTAGAGGCCATGCTATTTAGGATGTTAAGGAAGGTAGTGTTGAAATATTCTACTGCACTGTCTACGGAAGGAATTTTACTGGATTCGAATTACAGAGTTTGAGGGTGCATACAAAGTCTTGAGATTTTAAGTTTTTTGCACATCAAATTTGTTGGAAAGAGGAAGTTTTCGTTGGATTTACTTGACATTGGAGAACAAATGTTGGGAGGTGGTCACTAAGAGACTGGGAAGGTACAAGAGTGATATGATAGTACAGGTCAGTTAGCAAGGATCCAGTCAAGGATGGATTCCTTTTTTGATGTTTTGTCTACCCTAGTTGTGGTTTGGATTATTTGTGTGAAGCTGTAGAGGTTAATATGATCAGTACAATGCTGTGAGTTACAGGAGGAGATATTCAAGTCACCAAGTATGACAGTTTCCTGGGGGAGTGCTTTTGTTGTCCACTGTAGGATGGATTCTAGTGTGTTGATATTATTACCATGGGGAATATAGGATCCAATTAAATTTAAGTTTTTGAGTGGATTTTTATTTTGGTGAACAGCATCTCTGCAATATTGAAAGTTGGAGGGTTTTGGTCAATGATTTCAAGCGTAAGGTTATTTTTGAACAGCAAAGCAATGCCTCCACTTCTTTTGGATTTTCTGTCTTGCCTGTATAGGTTGTACACTGGGGGAAATATTTCGTTGTCACTGATTCCTGGATGGCAGGAGTATTAGGGTTGCTTACAGGGCTGGGGTTTGGGTGTATGTCACCACTAAGAATAAGTTGGGATGCTGTGAGGAATAACACTTTTAGGTATTTACATATAAATTTGTCATATTGAAGGGATGTATGTGTATACGACATTTGAGAAAGCAATTTAAATGTGGCTGGATCAATGTATAAACATTTAAAGACTGCTGGGGATATAGTAAGTATGGTTGGCTTTGTTAGAGAGGGGTTTAGGACTGTGATATAATGTTGAGCTTAAATTGGTAGGAGGTGAGCTGAGCTACAAGAGTAAGAGTTAGGATAATTGTACAGTGTAAGGTTAACATCTTGTTCTATGTAATATTTTGTAGAGTAGTTGAGAAAGGGGATATGTAGTTTATTTTATAGTTTGGAGTGAGTTATGACAGAATTCTGGCAGGAAGGAGTGTCTAGCTAAGGTATACATGGTAATGGAATTTAAGCAATGGTATTAAATAGAGCACCTGAGGGGTAATTGTAATTTATGGGTTGGATTATAGAGGGTGGGATGGTTTTGTTGGTAAGAGGAGTGGACAGATAGCTGGATAGTGATTGGGTGATTTGGGGGGCTGGCTTGTTTAGAATAAATTTACGAGTAGTGGGGTTGGTTGGGAACAGTGGGTAATGTAGGGGAGTGGAGTGAGGGTGAACAGAGCAAGCAGAGCCAACCTCAGAGATTTCTAAAAGGAAATAAACAATCAGAGAAGCTTCATAAGATAAGTAAATGGTAAGCCTAAGTTCTAGCTATACATTAGCTAGGAATAACGATGGACAGTGTAAAATTAAACAAAAGGGAAAGAAAAAAGTGGGAGGGGGATATTATACAGAATAGCTGGAAGGATACAAGTCAAGTAGGACAAATGGCCAAATAATGTAGGGAGACAAGGAAAGAGGGTAGCAGGAGGGTATGTGCTTCAGCTCTTTCGACACAGACTGAATTTAGAAATTAGTACAGGGTAACATACATTAAATAGATGCAGCAGTTTGCCATTCTTTTGTGTGTTGACAAGATCTGAAAGCACACTGGACAAAAGGAACATTCCAGACTGCAAATTTAGCCAAGTTAATGCCTTTTCTCCTTAGATTTATGTGCAGAAACACTTCTAGACAAGAAAAAAATAGCTGTTGCACACCACAGAGACCAACAAACTGCGGAGAGATGGCAGAGGGCTGAAAAGATACAGTTAAAAAATATTGGAAGTTAAAAATATGAGAAAATATGTAGTTAAAGCATTTTTCAAGAAACAAAAATACATGTACAGTTCAGGACATAAATTGAAAGGGAAACTTTAAAAAAGCAAAGATGTGATGGACATTTCTATAATTTTGATAATAGGAGAATATGGACTGAGGGATGAGACTGCAATACTGTTTTGAAAATGGAAAAATGAGAAAGTTATACATATTCTAAGTATTATAATGGATGAAGGGAACAAGGGTGTGGTAAAGTACTGAGGACAACCAAGGACATTTTTTTGTGGTAAAGAAAGACATTTGGTAAATAACTGCAATAAGATGATATGTTATATATGTGAGAAAACTGGGCATGACATAAAGAAATGCAACCTTGAATGTTATAAATGAAAAAAAAAACAGAACATAAATGGATGGATTGTAAAAAGAAAGATAATGAAATCGTGAAAATGCAGACTAAAGAACAAGAAGAAATCACTCCCCTTCAACTATTTAAATGTATTGGCCATCCCACTGTATTCCATAGTACCAGAATACAAATGTGATCACCCCCTTTCAATCTATCTTCCTGTTTTAAAAATAGTGACTCTCCACTAAAACTGAACTTTTTAGACAGGTAAAACTTAAGTTACCTACTTTCACATCTAACTTCTCTAGTGCATACTGCAATGTTTAGGATAAACCATTTTTTTCATCTTACCTTTAAGCATCCCTGTTTCTAGCACTTGCTCTAAAACCTGCTGGAAAGCACTAGGAAGCCTTAAACTGATACAAGCACTCAACTCTCCTTGTTAATAAAGAGAAATTAATCGTAGACACTAAGCTTATAACTGCAAAGTACCTTGCTAAGGTAAGGGAAAACAGCTCTTGTACTTTACAAATAAAAAAGCACCAAACCAGGCATGTCTAAGGGTCAGCTTCCGGTGATTTCTCCTGTCCACCTGGTGAATCTGGGCATACTGGAGCAATGCAGCAATTGCCTCATGTACACAGATAACCCTTTCCTCCTACCACCCAATACTATAACCTGCAAGAGATGTACTTACATAGCCAAACTGGAAGCAAAGCTCTCTCCACCAAAGATTGTGCTAGACAGTCAAGAGGAGAAGGTTAACACCCGCACTACACCTCAAGCAACACACAGACCTTCTAAACCCACACCCTCACATAACAACACTAAATTCTCATATGCGGAGGCCCTTAACAGTAACCTGCCCAAGCAACAAGGACCTCCGAAGCTGAAACGCAAACAAACACCAATCACAACCAATGTGTCACATAGCTCACAACACCAGTGTGCCACCCAACAACAGCCCCCAAGGCAAGTCAACATACCCAACACTTTAGTCATAGGTGATTTTATAGCCAAAAAACACGTAAATGAGCACACCTAGCCAACGGAGCTGTAACCCTGGTAAACAAATCAGAAAAACGATGTATACCAAAAAATACAGGGTTAAGTAGCGGAAAACCTCCAGTATCCAACAAAGTTCTGATATTATATTCTTCCACAAACAACTGTAGATGCAACTTCGTAAAAATAATAATAAACGCTGCGTGACAGATCTGATAAATTTATTACATAGACGTTAGCGCTTTCACCCAAACGGCTTCATCAGACGTACCACTTTCACCCAAACGGCTTCATCAGACGTACAAATACATTAAAATGCAGTGGTATATATACTAACACAACCAATCCTATTGGATGGCAACACTACGTAAGAATTTTAAAATGCAACAAGCATTTCAATAAAAACATTAATTATAAAACGACCTGTTACCACAAAAATGATCATAGTAAAATGCATAACTTAAAATCAGCACACAAAAAATGCTATATTATGCATAATATAAACACCTAAACCAAGGAAATATGTTTTACATAAATATACAATATAAATGTATGACAGCCATCTGGAACAGAAAACAAAAGACATATATGTACTACTCTGGAAAACTATGTATGTAATATAGCAATGAATGTATATAGAACAACCTAAAAATATGAGCAAAAACATAAATCTCAACAATGCAAATGCAAACGAAGAGACAAAAATTATACAACAAAACAAATCTAACAACTATAAAGGGCCATCAGTGAGTAAGTAAATGTAAATGTATATAAAAAAGACTAGCCTAAATGTAGCTACAAACGTGCATGGATCAAAGGTGAGGAAAAACAGATGTAGGGTCAAGCCCAAAGACTGACCTGGGCATATCCACATATGGGCAAAAAATGTTAAAGGGGCAGATCTGAAGATTACCATGTAAACCCCAACATATGATGTGAAATATTAGTATATCTCCCTCAGATCATTTCCTGGGCCTGTAGCATTTCCTTTTGCTCAAAATGGGTCTTATATTGACGTCTGATGAAGCCGTTTGGGTGAAAGCGCTAACGTCTATGTAATAAATTTATCAGATCTGTCACGCAGCGTTTATTATTATTTTTATGAAGTTGCATCTACAGTTGTTTGTGGAAGAATATAATATCAGAACGTTGTTGGATACTGGAGGTTTTCCGCTACTTAACCCTGTATTTTTTGGTATACATCATAGGTGATTTTATAGTCAGGCACACTGATGTCCAACTCACCAGGCTAAACAATTAGAAAATTACAGTCAGCTGCCTGTCGGGTGCCAGGATCTGCCACATAATGCATGCACTCAAGTCACTCCACAACAAGTACAAATATGACTCTGTCATTGTCCATGTTGGAATGAATGACTTCAGACATACCTCTCTGGACTACATGAAGAGAGACATGGAAGAGCTCTCGGATCATGTGGCTTAGGCCGTTATGACCCTGGCCCTGAGTAGCTTCCTGCCTTCGCCCAGAATGATACCACAGTATAAGGACAAAATGATTAACTTCAAAAATTAGCTAAGCTTCTGGTGTCATTCAAAGGGGATCCAGTATCTGTCTGCCTGAGACAACATGATCGACAGACCACGATGCTTTGCCAGAGATGGTCTGCACCTGTCACCCCTGGGATTCAGGTTACTGGCTAAGGCTCTCACCACCCCTATAGTGCCTTTTTTAGGCAAAGTTCAAAGGACAAAACAACCAACGTAACAGGTAAAAGCATGCAAAATCTGAAGGTAATGCTACAAGTCTAAACCTCAAAATGCACTCTCTCGAGGCACTCCTAAAAATGGGGAGCATCGATAACTGTGCAGTAACAGACAGCATCCCTGCAATACCAAGCTACAACTCATACCACACTTTTCGGCACTAAACCAGGACCAAAACACTAAAGGTGGAGGAGTGTCTATATTCACCAAGGATATTCACACCACCAGGCTAGTTGCCCAACACAATGCATCTGAAATTCTCCAGGTGCAACTAACAGTAGGTAAGACTGCAATCCAAATTGAAGCTTGCTACAGATCCCCACCATGCCCCAATATTCTCACTACACCTTTCTAAACATACTGGAAAATATTAAGATACAACCAAACACCCTAATACTGGGTGATTTGAACTACCCTGCCATTAACTGGGAAAACTACTTGAGTATCAACACCTTTGCCCAACGGTTCTTGGAATTCATAAATTCCAATGCCCTGGATCAACTAATCTATAGTCCCAACAGGGGCTCCAATATCCTAGACCTGGTCATTACCAACATGGGAAATCGATGCTCCACACCTATGGTCACCCACTCGTTGGTCAGGTCTGACCATAAGCTAATCACCCTTGACATCCACATCCCTCCCCCACCCCCCCAGCCCCCTGTGAGGAAACCTCCATAAAAAACTTCTCCAAAGCCAAATTCATGCTACTCAAGTCAGAAGTGACAAACGTCATGACACCCATGCAGACGGGAACTGAACGTTCGACTGCTGAATCCTACACTAAGGCACTGTACGAGCATATCCACTCATGCATGAATCGTGCCATCCCAAATAGAACCAAGACGTTCTCCTCCAAAAAAAGGGAGCCAATCTGTTGGTCCCCTGCCATAAACACACTTTACAACAAAAGGAAGGAACTGTTGCAGAAAAGAGGAAAATCCCACGATGCAAAAAACTCCCTTACCAGCCTCAGTAAGAAGCTGAGATCGCACATAAAATCCTCCAAAGCTAGTTACGAAAATAAAATTGACAAATATTCCAAAGACAACCACAAGGCATTCTATAGCTATGTCAAGAATCTAAATGGCAATCCTCAGATCTGCTCTGAGCTACTACAGAATGGCATTAAATATACTGATCCCAAGGATATTGCCAATATCCTGGCAGATCGATTCAGTGCCTTCACCCTCCCCCCCTTTCACCCCCTAAAGGGCCCATCTCAATACCAAAAAATTGCCAAATTCCAGTAATAATGGCCACACAGGTAAAAAAAAACGCACTCTCCAGAGCTAAGAATACAGCATCCATGGGACCAGATGACATCCCGGGCTGTGTACTACATGAACTACAAAATGAACTGCCACCTCACCTAAGTGTCATGTTTAATCATAGCCACAGCTCAGGCTTTGTGCCCACTGAGTGGCACACAGCTACAGTTATCCCACTCCACAAGGGGGAATCCATCTTGGATCCTGGGAACTACTGCCTCATCAGTCTGATGAGCCTGATCTGCAAGGCCATGGAACTTATAAACAAAGACACTGGCAATCTTCAAACACTGGACCACACCTGGTTTGGGTTCGTGAAGGGCTGATCTTGTTTCCTGAACTTGACTGACTTCTTCAAATCAGTCTCCAGAGCTGTGGACGAGGGTAAGGCGGTCCACACAGCCTATATGAACCTCGCCAAAGCCTTCGACACCATCCCCCACTCTGGAATCATAGATAAACATACTAAGCTGGGCATTAATCTCTACGTCACTCGATGGGTTGTCAACTGGCTTACTGACAGAATGCACACTGTAAAAGTAGCAGACTCCAAATCCAGCTCCAGACAAGTGGAGTACCTCAGGGTTCAGTCCTGGGACCGGTCTTGTTTGTCATCTACTTCTCTGAAGTACAGGCAAACACTAACAAAGTTTGTAGATGACTGCAAACTAGGAGCCATTATTGAATCTCCAAATGATGTGGATATTCTACAAAAGGGCCTTACAGAAACAGATGCTTGATGCCAGAGCCATGGGCTCAAGCTCAATGCCAAGAAATGTATAGTTATCCCCTTTGGGAAAAAACATGTACCCATGAATTACCACATAGATGGCAGTACACTAAACAACAAAAGTGTGATGAGAGACTTAAGGACACTGGTGGACAGTCGTCTAAACTTCGATAACCACATCGCCACAACATTCAGGAAATTCTTCTATGTGGCACACCTCATCACTAAGGGCTTTTCATCCAGAAAAAAGGAGGTCATTGTCCCACTGCACTAATCCCTCAAAAGACCTATTATAGAATACAACACTCCGTTTGGTATGTACCTCTCAAGACATGTGCAACAACTGGAAAGGCCGCAGAAATACCTCACTAAAAGAATCACAGGGCTAAAGCAGACGCCCTATGCTGACCATCTAAAAAAAACCCAGCTATACTCTGTGGCATATCATCTACTCAGAGGCAATCTATGCATAACATACAAGGCCATGTCAAACCCAGAGCTGTTGGACATGCTACATTTAAAGAAATCCCAATCTCTCAAAGCCACATACTCCAGGGATCTAAACCTTTTCATCACAATGAACAAAACATGCTGGAGGGATAGGTGTCTGACCCAGAGACTCCCCAGACTCTGGAATAGACTGCCCATACATGTCAAGCAGAACACCTCTTTGGCCCTCTTCAAAAGGAACCTTGACAATTGGATGGGAGATAGGAAATTCACCCCAGGGATCACGTCAGTCACCCTGCTAGACAGGGGTCCAGGAAAGTAAATATTGTGGGAAGAAATAGCCAGGGAATTGTTATGACTAGGCTTGTATGGGCCCTAGGGCCGATAGCCTAGTACCAATCTATGAACCTATGAAATAAAAGAATTAGTGGAAAACAATCTAGAAAAAGAAAAAAATGATAAGAAAGAACAACACAAAATAGAAACAGATTCCCAAGTTAGTGATGAGGAAGATATAAGCTGGAAAGTAGTGAAAGTGAAAAATAATTTTATTGGTAAAAGGTTTAAAGATACAAAAAGGAAATTCAAAAGTATAAACTTAAAGGAGAAAAAGAAAGGAAATGAATGAAATAGTATAAGGAGAGATTGCTTCCCTTTAACTTAAGGAATAGGATAACCAATCATCTAAGAATTTTCAATAAATGTTAATAGTATTCAAATATCTATAAAAGAATAATGATTTGAGAATGGTGTAAAAATGTGAGGTAGACAATTGTTTTAGAGGATACAAGATTCTTAACGACTGAAGAAAAATTACAAACAGAATCCATATGGAATGGTGAAATAATATGGAATTTTGGTAAAGACTGTTCAGGAGATGATTTTACAATGGCAAAATGAGACATGAAATAAAGGATATACGAAGATGCATTTAAAATCTAGAAAGAAATAAAATCATGGTATTCTCACAAAGAGAAGAAGTTATATAAAAGTAAGTCTGTATTTGAACACTCCTCCTGGGTCCATCTCATTTGCTCACTTAACAGAGTACAGTGAGATCATATTCTGAGTCTAGTGTTCACGCTACTTAATACAGAGAGAAGATTTCAGAAGGCCAACCCACTTAGGTTCTTCCTTCCTCTCTCCTTGCACTTTACTAACAACAAAAAAAAAATTGCACTTTATTAATCTGCTTTTACTGTATTTGTGTTTCCTCTTACTTTATTTTGCTTTTGCCTCTTCTTAAAAGTACTCAATTTTATTTATTCTGATGCATTTATTACTGCTTGGTAGTAGCCTGATTAAACTGTAACTGTTATTCTAAGTCTTTTGGTTTAAGTACTTGGGCTTCATACCAGTTGTTTTACATTAAGAAGGTTTGTGGTCTGCATTGTTGTGGCCGGACAGGTAGCTTACATCCTTCTAAGCTGAGAATTGCTGACTGAAGGCTCAGTGTCTGCTATTCTGAAAGTGTATTAGTTCTGGTTTAAGTACTTGGGCTTCAGACAGTTATTCTATATTAAGAAGGTTTGTGGTCTGCACTCTTGTGGGAGGAGAGGTTGGATTCTGCCCTTCTGAGCTGGGAATTTCTGGTCACAGGCTTATTGTTCCTGCTTATTTGAACTGTTTCTTTCTGAAATTGGTGTGCCTTGTTGCTGTAGCATAGACCAGATTCAGTTCTGCTGAATCTAGCTTTGTTTGTATAACTTGAGCACTGATCCAGGCTTTTTTTGTTTGGAGAATATTCACCTGCACCCTAGTGGCAGTAGTGTGCAGTTAGACCTTTGTCTGATTGAAGACTGCTGGAACAGGGCTCAGTTTTTAACTTTCTTCTGGTTAATTGGGTAACTTGTTAAAATCAGTTCGTTTTCTATTGTTTTATATATATATATATATATATATATATATATATATATATATATATATAAATTGCACTTTATTCATCTGCTTTTACTGTATTTGTGTTTCTTCCTACTTTATTACTAGGGGCTTTGATTACAACTCTGATCTGAGATGTATAACAGTAAGTATCCTTTTCTGTGCATTTAAACGTTTTTTTTGATTGTATCTGCTTTATTTTCTGAAAATAAATAAATATATATATATATATATATATATATACACACACACACACACACACACACACACACACACACACTTGTTTCCTGCCTTTCTAACCTAGTATAGTCCAGTTTTCAGGTTAGTGCTGAATTCAGGGCTGTGTTACAAGTCTCTGTGTTTGCCCATACCTTACTTGGATAGAAGGAAGTTTCTCTGTTCACCTGTGAGAGAGGAAAGCTTTGAGCAGCCTCTCTGTCCCTGGAGGAGTGGTTTCAGCCCAGAAATGAGTAGTTTACTGGCCATTTTGAGCTAACTTCTATCTCTTTCATTTCTCTGCTATAAAAACCGCATTTGCCCGGTTTTGCGTGCCTGGCAGCGCCGGTTAGCTAGGCTTCACAAAGTCTCCTCTTCAATTTTTCCCTTGGAACTAGAC
This sequence comes from Protopterus annectens, assembly GCF_019279795.1. Classification (NCBI taxonomy): domain Eukaryota; kingdom Metazoa; phylum Chordata; order Ceratodontiformes; family Protopteridae; genus Protopterus; species Protopterus annectens. The sequence continues at coordinate 1,605,117,022 of NC_056731.1, forward strand.
AAACTTTCAACTTAAGTGCTCAAACCATTCATTTCTCTGCCGGGCACTTTCTCAAAACTCATAGCAAGCACTAATAAACCCTAGCACTACACCCCCCTATACTGTACAGAAGGACAAGGATCTCTATTTGACCTTACCAGCCAATCAGTAAAACAGTTCACTGCACCTATCCAGGCATGTCTAAAGGGCAGTTTCAGGTGTATTCTCCAGTCCAACTGGTGAACCTGGGCATTCTGAGGCAATGTTACAACTGCCTCATGTACACAGACAATGTTACAACTGCCTCATGTACACAGACAACCCTTTCTTCCTACCACCAAACACTGCAATTATACAGCCAAACTGGAGGCTAAGCTCTCTCAACCCAAGACTAGATCAGACAGTCAAGAGGAAAAGAGAAATACTTGCACCACACCACCAGTCTCACATAGACCCATTAAACCAGCACTGGCAAAAAACGCACAAACACATGAAAACAGACTTGGAGGCTCTAAATAAAAATCTGCAAAAGCAACAGAGACCTCCAAAGCCAGACATCCAAGCAACGTCCACCCCCCCCCCCAACACAAACAATGAAACACATACTTCACAAAACCAGTGTGCCACGCAATCACAGCCCTTAAGGAAAAATAACATACCCAACACACTAGTAATAGGTGACTCTATAGTCAGGAACACTGACGTCGCACTTACTAAGCTGAAAGTGCAGTTGTGTACACTTACCATAAGTGTAGATGTTGAAGTGTATTCACTGTTGGAGTCATCACATTTGGGTTATCTGCCTGCAGGTAGCCCTCAGCCAGCATGAATACCATAGTCTTGGGATTTCTGCATGGGATGATGTCGCTTCTTCCATGACGTCAGGTCATCAGGGGTATAAAACATGCAGCCAATGCCATTACATCAGTTTTTCTTGCCCCAGATGTCAGGTGCCCCCAAAATAGGAAGCAATTACATGGCATGTAATACCCGCAGAAAAAAACAAATACCAATGATATAAGATATGCCAGACAAAAAGTATAGGAAAGAAATCAAGAGAAGTCGGGGGGCTGGAGGGAGGGTAACTAGGACTGCAACAGTGAAAAAACTCGAACATCTACATTTATGGTAAGTGTACACAACTGTACTATGTTCTTCGCATTTTCACTGTTGCAGTCATCATATTTGGGTTGATTCCCAAAGCTAAGGAAGGGTGGAGGTAGTTATGAAGCATTAGGGCTGGCAATAAAGCCCTGTAAGACTGCTGTGGCAAATCCAGCTCTGAATTTTGAAAATATAGACAAGTTGTAGTGGTTGGTGAAAGTGTGTACAGAGCTCCAGGTTGCAGCTTCCAGGATGTCCCTGGTATGGACTCCCTTGAGAAATGCTGCAGTGGTAGATGAAGCCCTAGTGGAATGAGTTCTGATCCCCTGTGGGGTGGGTTTCGCATGGTGCTTGTAGCAGAAATGGATGCAGTGTGCTACACATTTAGAAATGGTTTGCTTTGAAATGGTCTTGTCCTCTGCCCCTGCAGCAAAGCTGACTAGCAGCTGGTCAAATTTTCTGAGAGGTTTAGTCCTGTTCAGATAGAACCTAAGCTGCCTCTGCACATCCAGGGAATGCAGGATCCTTTCCCCTTTATTCTGAGGATTAGGAAAGAAGGTTGGCAAATGAATGGACTGGTTTAAAGCGACACTACACACCACCTTGGGCATAAAAGATGGGTTAGTCCTTAGGGAAACCCTGTCTGCATGGAAGATAATGAAGGGTTCCACTGCCATAAGGGCCTGCAATTCAGACACTCTTCTTGCTGAAGTGATGGCTAGAAGTAAAACTGTTTTCCATGAGAGAAATTTGAACTCTGCTGTGGCCGCAGGTTCAAAGGGTGGAAGTGTGAGCTTTTTTAATACAAAGTTAAGGTCCCAGGCTGGAGTGAGAGCTCTCCTGGGGGGGGGGTCTTAAATTTTTGGCTCCTGTCAGGAACTTAATAGAGGATGAGACAGGGGTTGCTCAGTATTATAATGAGCTGAGATGGCAGAGCCATGGATCTTAATTGAAGAGAAGGAGAGGCCTTTATGGAGCATTTCTATTAAGTAATCTACTATATGAGGTAAGGTGGGCACATTTGTGCCCATTCCCTGAGACTGGCTCCAGGAACAGTATCTTTTCCATTTTTCCGAGTAAGATTTTCTAGTACTAGGCCTCCTTGCCTCAAGAATTACATCCAGCACCTGCTTACTGAGGTTTGCTGGTGTTGAATTCAGGGGATTAGCCAGGCTGCAAGGTTCAGAGTCTGTATCTGAGGGTGCAGAATCTGGCGTGCCTGCTGGGACAGCAGAAAAGGAGTCTGAGGCAGGTGCCATGGTAGTAGCACTGTCATACTGCACAAAAGAGGGTGGCCAGTCTGGTGCAATCAGGATTGTCCTTGGCTTGTCCTGTTTGATTTTTAGTAGAACCTTCAAGAGTAGTGACAGAGAGGGAAAGGATAGACTGAGAGGCTTTTCCAGGTGAAGGACAGGGCATCCACTTTCCAAGCTTGGCTGTGGACAGGGCATCCACTTTCCAAGCTTGGCTGTGGGGAGTTCTGGTGCAATATTTGCTCAATTGATAGTTCTGAGGGGAAGCAAAACGGTCCACCTCTGGTGGCCCCCACCTGTTCCTCAAAAGCTTGAATATTTTGGGTTCCAGTTTACACTTGTGTGGATCCATGAGATTTCTGCTTAAGTTGTCTGCCAGTAAATTTAGTTTGCCTGGCAGGAATTGAGCTTGTAAGTGCACTTGGCTGCTCAAGGCTGTGTTCCACAGAGCCATGGCTAGTCTGCAGAGTGGGTAGGAATGGGTTCCCCCCTGCTTGTTTATGTACCACATAACTGTGGTGTTGTCTGTTTTTACCAATAGTTGTCCTCGAAGAATAAGGCCATTGAAGGCTGTCAGAGAATTCTGCACAGCTAACCTTTCTTTTTGATTGATATGCAGATGCATTTGCTTTGGGTTCAATTGGCCCTGAATGCACTGCCCTGCCATGTGAGCCCCCCCCCCATGCACAGTCTGATGCATCTGTTGTTTTGGTTTGGACGGCAGGGGGTAGAATGAAAGGGAGTCCCTTGTTGTAGTTGCAGGCCTCTGCCCACCAAATGAACTCTGTCTTTAGGCAAGGAATGATGGGAATCATTCTTTCCAGGTCCTGAGAATGTGAACACCAGAGACTTTTTAGGTACCATTGAAGTTGCCTCATATGTAGTATTGCATATGGAATTAGTAGAATGCAAGAGGCCATGAACCCTAGGGCTTGCAGTATTTTTCTTGCAGATAGCCAGGTTTTGGTGGCCAGTAGAGGCTTCTCTGGAGTGATGAATGCCATCTGGGAAGTTGTGTTCAAGCTTGCTCCCAGGAATACAATCTGTTGGCTGGGTACTAGTTGTGATTTATTTTCGTTGATGGTGTACCCAGTGAAGTGAGAAGTCTCTTTACAAATGCCAAGTGCTGAAGTAGCAATTCCTGACTGTCCGCCTGAATCAGGCAATCGTCCAAGTATGGGTAAATCTGAATTATTTTCTGCCTGCAATATACAATGGCTGGAGCTAGGCACTTTGTGAATACCCTGGGCGCAGTAGATAAGCCAAAGGGAAGTGCAGAGAACTGATAGTGCATACAGCCTGCTCTGAAGCGTAGGTATTTTCTGCAAGATTCCCTTATGGGAATGTGCAGATAAGCTTATTTTAAATCTAGGGTTGCTAGCCAGGAGTCCTTGGCTAGCATAGGAAGCAGATGTTGGAGAGTTAACATTTTGAATTTTGGAACCACCAAAAAGGTGTTGAGAATAGACAGATCCAGGATAGGATGCCAAGAGTTTTCCTTTCTGGGGACCAGATACAGTCTAGAGTAAAAACCTTGTCCCCTTTGTTCTGCTGGGACAGGTTGAATAGCCTTGATACTGAGAAGAGAAAGTACTTGCTGTTGGGCCTCTGCCCATTGGTTTGGTGGTAGGTCTGGCCATCCGCTTATGGATGGGAGTGAGTGGAATTGGAATCTGTATCCCTGGGAAACAATGTTAAGACCCATTTGTCTTGGGTAATGTATTACCAATTTTTGGCATACAGTGCAAGTTTTCCTCCTAAAGGTGCAAGTAATTGGGCAAGGCTTGGAAGAGTTAAGGATAAGTCATTGTGCAATTTTACCAAAGGATGGAGGCTTACTATTCCCGGTTTTGGACATGGGAGCACTCCATTGCTTAGATCTGTGCATAGCCTGAGACAAACGTCTTGGTGGTCTGCTGCCCCTGAGTTTGGACTGAGAAGGCCTGGAAGGGACTGGAAAAGACCATTTTTTTGAAGGCCAATGCCTACTGAATCTAGGTGGCTGTACTTGTAAGAAATCCTTAACAGTTTGCATAGATTTAGCTTTCTCCTCCATTCTTTTGAGGACTACTTCTGCTTTATTACCAAATAGACGCTCTTGATTTAATGGTGCATTCAGTAATTTTGCTTTGACATGATCTGGCAAGTTTTGTTCCTTAAGCCAAGCATGTCTTCTAAGAACAGACCCACTGACAGCAGCCCTGCAAGATGCTTCTAAAGCATTAAACCCACATTGCAAAGTATGTTTACCAACTTAGTTAGCAGAATGCATTAACTCTTGCAAATCTTTGCGTTCTGCACAATCAGGAATCAACAACATTTTTTGTTTAATTAGCTCCATAATATGCTGCTGATACTTTAACATATGAAATTGGCAATTTAAAGCCCTAATGGCAAGCGTAGCAGAGGTGTATACCTTTTTTCCCCATCTATGTAATGCCCTGAAATCCCTGTCCGAAGGGGTAGGATTTTTGGCAGTTGTAGCCTTAATGCTTTTAGGTCCCTGGGAAATGGTCTCTGGATCCACAGCAGGATTCCTAAAAAGGAATTTGTGGGAGTCAGGCACTCTATAGTACCTGTCAGGTTTCCTGGGAGCTGGAGGCAAGGTATCAGGAGTAAGGTTGAATTCCAGGAAGACATCATCTACAATTTCCAGAACAGTAGGGACAGCTAGAGTCCTGTGCTGAGGCAAGCTTAAAAATTCCCTGAGTCTCTTTTTGGACTGGGAGTAGTCCTGGCTCTTCCAGCGGAAATGTCCTCAAAGGGTGTGCAGGGTTTCACCGAAGGAAAAATCCTCTGGAGGGGAAGCAGAGGGAATGGAATCCTCTGCATCAGAATCCTCATAGGTAGATAAAGGTATATCTTGGAAATCAGACGGATCAGAGTAATCAGATTCCTGATCAGAAGAATCAGAAGGAAAATCAGTTCCATGTCTTTTTGAGGTGGAAGGCTGACTTCCCCTAATTAAAGTAATGACGTCCTCAGCCATTCTAATAATTTGTTTTTGTGGAATGTGGGCCTTAGAATGCGCTTTGGTCGTCGGTTTCCTAGGCGTAGTGCAAACTTTAGGCCTGAGAAATTCGGTATTTTTGGTTTGAAAGGAAATCGTCGGCTGAATATGAAGATCGGAAAGCCTGAAAACACCCTCATAAGCCGGCGCCTGCACAGCGGCTCCAGATCCATCCAAGATAGAGACATCCACAGGTTCCATAGTCGAAGAAGCAACTCGAGGCATACTGGACTCTGAATGGGTCTCAGCAGAGGCCTGCGAATCTGTAGAAGTGGGTATCCGGGGCTGCCAAAGCGTCTGAGTACCGGTGGACCGGTGACTAGCTTAACGATAGCATCGTCGGCAGCCTTGAAACTATGTGGTCTGTCTCTGTCTTTATCCTTTTGTTTTTTCAGAAAATCGGTAGTCGGACGGCTTAACAAAGACATTTCTGAGTACGGAGATCAAGAGCGAAAGAATTTAGCTACAAAAATAGCCCTACAACGAATAGTTCAGGCATTGAACAAGGCACAAAACCGATAGCGAGGGACATTGTGGTCTGGGCCTAAACAGGTGAACCAGTAAGAATGAAAATCTCAGTGAGGTATTTGCTTTGCACAGGCAAGACAATTTTTTTCTCACATTGGTTAGAGCAAGAAAAAAGGATCCACAACGGGGTACTTACCTTTTAGAAGACTTCAGGTCTGAAACAAAAATTTCAGGAGTCGGCTGACCGGCACCTGCGAACTGCTTCGGGCACCGCACGGCAAGAAAGACTGATGTAATGGCATCGGCTGCATGTTTTATACCCCTGACTACCTGACGTCAAGGAAGAAGTGACAGCATCTGACGCAGAAATCCCAAGACTCTGGTATTCAGGCCGGCTGAGGGCTACCTGCAAGCAGATAACCCAAATGTGATGGCTGCAACAGTGAAACACGAAGAACATCAAGGAGAAAGGTTACTGTTAAGCTGCCTGTCGGGTACTAGGATCCGCCACATAACACAAGCACTCAGGTCACTCCAGAACAAGTACAAATGTGACTCTGTCATTGTCCATATTGGTATGAATGACATGAGCCACACCTCCTTGGACTACATGAAGAGACATATGGAAGAGCTCTCTGATCACATAACCTAGGCCGGTATGACCCTAACCATGAGTAGCATCCTGCCCTCACCAAGAATGATACCACGGTATAAAGAAAAAAATATAAATTTCAACAATTGGCTAAGTTTCTGGTGTCATTCAAAGGGGATCCAGTGACTGTTCGCCTGGGATGACATGCTTGACAAGCCACGCTGCTTTGCTAGAGATGGCTTGCACCTGTCACCCTTAGGCTTTCAAATACTGGCCAAGGCTCTTGCCACCCCCATAGTGCCTTTTTTTAGGCATGGCTCAAAAGACAAACCCACCGCCATAAATAACACAAGTAACAAAAAACTGAGAGTAATGCTACTCAATGCCAGAAGTCTAAACATCAAAATGCATGTACTCAAGGCACTCCTCAGTATGGAGAAAATCGATATATGTGCAGTAACAGAAACCTGGTTTAAGGCTCCAGAGAGCACCCCAGCACTACCAGGCTACAACTCATACCATACATTTCAGCCACAGAACCCGGACCGAAATACAAAATGAGGGGGCGTATCCATATTCATCAAGGATACCCACACCTCCAGGTTAGTGGCTCAGCACAATGCTTCAGAGATCATCCACATGCAACTAACAACAGGTAAAACTGCATTTCAAATTGTAGCTTGCTACAGATCACCCACCATGCCCAGGACCCCCATTCCGTGTTTCTGGAAACACTGGGAAACATAAAGGTCCTACCAAACACCCTAATATTGCGTGATTTCAATTACCCAAACATTAACTGGGAGAACTACTCAAGTACTAACTCCCTTGCCCAACATTTCCTAGAATTTATAAACTCAAACGCCCTGGATCAACTGGTCAACACTCCCACCAGAGGTGACAACATATTGGACCTGGTCATCACCAACATGGGCGACTGGTGTTCCACACCGGAGGTCAAACTCTCGCTGGTTAGATGTGACCATAATCCAATCACTCTGGATATCCACATTCCGCCCCCACCCTTGGTCAAGGAAACCACCGTGAAAAACTTTTCAAAAGCAAAAGTACAGTTTTGTACCTACCATAAATGTAGATGTTTGAGTGTATACCCTGCTGCAGTCATCACACTTAGGTTATCCTGCCGTCAGGCGGTCCCACAGTCGGCACGAATTCCGAAGTCTTGGCCCGGCGTTGGTTGCTGTCGCTTCTTCCCTGATGTCAGAGCGCCAGGGGTATATCAGAGGCATCCGACGCCATTTTCTTCAGTTTTTCTTGCCTCAGATGTCAGATGCCCCTAATAGGTAGGCAAAAGATATATATATATATATACATATATATATATATATATATACATATAACTATATGGGAAAAATAAAACAAAACCCTTAGGCACAAGCAAATACACCACAGAGGTAGTATAGAATAGAGTGGTAGAGATAAGTTCAGCTAGTTTAGAGAGGATGGAGGGAGGGCAACCTGGACTGCAGCAGGGTATACACTCGAACATCTATATTTATGGTAGGTACAAAACTGTACTATGTTCATCGTGTTACCCTGCTGCAGTCATCACACTTGGGTAGAATCCCAAAGCTAAGGATGGGTGGTGGAGTCAAACAGAGTTAGAGGAGGCTAGAAGGCCCTGCAGACCTGCAGTGGCGAAACCAGCTCTAGTCTTAGAGTAAAGTGGTAAGTGGTAATGTTTAGTAAAGGTGTGTACTGAACTCCAAGTTGCAGCTTCCAGAACATCCTTGGTTGGCACCCCCCTGAGGAAGGCTGTAGATGTAGCTGCTGCCCTGGTAGAGTGGGGCCTTATGGTAGCAGGAACTGGTTTTCCATGGTGGGTGTAGCAAAAACGTATGCAATGTCCTATCCATTTGGAAATGGTTTGTTTTGAGATAGCCTTTCTTTGTGATGCTGTAGCATAGGATACAAAAAGCTGGTCAGATTTTCTGAAAACCTTAGTTTTATCCAAGTAGTAACGTAGCTGCCTGTGAATGTCCAAAGAATGCACGAGTCTTTCTCCTTTGTTCTGTGGATTTGGAAAGAAGGTGGGTAAATGGATGGTTTGATTTAGAGCCACACTGGATACCACCTTAGGCATAAAGGAGGGGTTAGTTCGTAGAGAAACTCTGTCTTGATGAAAAATGAGGAAAGGCTCTACTGCCATTAGTGCCTGAAGTTCTGAAACTCTTCTAGATGAAGTGATTGCTAGCAGCAGGGCAGTCTTCCATGATATAAACTGTAAGTCAGCTGAGAAAGCTGGCTCAAAAGGAGGTAGCGTGAGTTTTTCCAGAAAAAAGTTGAGGTCCCAAATAGGTGTTGGTGCTCTCCTGGGAGGCCTAATGTTCTTGGGCCCTCTGAGAAACTGCCTTAAAAGTGGATGTGAAAATAAGGGAGGATCCGTGTTGTAGTGAACAGAAATGGCTGAGGCGTGGATTTTAATAGATGAAAAAGAAAGCCCTTTGTGTAACATCTTAGTTAGATATTGCAGAATCTGAGGTATGTCTGGTTGAAGGGTATTTTGGCCTTTAGCTTTGTTCCAGGCGCAAAACCTTTTCCATTTGTCTGAGTAGGCTTTCCTGGTGCTGGGTCTTCTGGCCTCCAGAATAACTTCCATAACAGCTTGTGAGAGAGGAGCTGGCTGATTGTTTAGGTGATTTGCCATGCAGCCAAGTTTAAGGTTTTGAGCTGGCTGTGTAGAATCTGATTGACTTGCTGTGTGAGCAGGTGTGTAATTTGTGGTAGAATCCATGGTGGGCCCTGGGCCACATTCCTTAACAGTGGGTACCAGTGATGGCGTGGCCAGTCTGGAGCAATGAGTATCATTCGGGGTCTCTCCATCCTGACTTTCAGTAGCACCTTTGTGAGAAGGGGTAGTGGAGGAAAGGCATATAATGCTAGCATCTTCCAACTGAATGAGAGGCGTCCACTTTCCAAGCTTGATGGTGAAAAGTCCTTGTGCAAAACTTTGGTAGCTGATAGTTTTGAGGGCTGGCAAACAGGTCTATGTCTGGGAGCCCCCATTTTTGAGTTATCATTGCGAATACTTGTGGATCCAGTTTCCACTCGTGGGGATCCATGATGTTTCTGCTTAGGTCGTCTGCCAATGTGTTCTTTTTTCCTGGCAGGAATTGTGCTTGTAATTGAACTTGGTAAGCCAGTGCTGTGTTCCACAAGGTCATTGCTTGCCTGCATAGAGGGTAGGAGTGTGTACCCTCTTGTTTGTTTATGTACCATATTACTGTGGTGTTGTCTGTCCTTATGATAAGATGTCCTGGATGCAAGAGGTCCTTGAAGGCTGTCAGAGCATTTTGTACAGCTAGCATTTCTTTTTGATTGATGTGCAGATTCCTTTGATCTGCTGTCCATAAGCCTTGAACGCACCATCCTGCCATGTGTGCCCCCCAGGCATAGTCCGATGCATCTGTTGTCATAGTTTGCCTGGCTGGGGGGTAGGGTGAAAGGCTGACCCTTGTTTAGGTGACAAGCCTGTGACCACCATAGAAACTCCTGTTGAAGGCAGGGAATGAGATTTATCATTGTTTCCAAGCTGTGGCTGTGTTGAGTCCATACGCTTTTTAGGTACCATTGTAATTTCCTCATATGCAGTTTTGCAAATGGTATTAGTAGTATGCAAGATGCCATGAAGCCCAAGGCCTGCAGAATTTTTCTTGCAGGGAGTTGGGTCTTTGTTGCCATTGTTCTGAAGTATTGAGTTAATTGTAGTTGTTTGTCTAGCGTCAGATAAGCCATCTGGGCCATTGTATTCAAGCTGGCACCCAGGAATGTCATAATTTGTGAGGGCACTAGTTTTGATTTCTTTTCGTTTACTGTGTACCCTAGGCAACTTAGAAGATGTCTTACAAAAGCCAGGTGTTGTAAGAGAATATCCTTGCTTTCTGCTTGGATGAGACAGTCGTCCAGGTATGGGTATATTTGAATTCCTCTCTGTCTGCAGTATGCAATTACTGGTGCCAGGCGTTTTGTGAAGACCCTGGGTGCAGTAGATAAGCCAAAGGGCAGTGCAGAGAATTGGTAATGGGTTGAACCTGCAATGAAACTGAGGTATCTTCTGCAATTTTGTCTGATAGGGACATGCAGGTATGCCTCCTTGAGGTCCAACATTACTAGCCAAGCTTTCTTGCCCAACATGGGAAGAAACTGCTTTAGTGTTAGCATCTTGAATTTGGGTACTTGCAAGAAGGTGTTTAAGATTGAAAGGTCCAGAATGGGTCTCCAAGCATTGTCCTTTCTGGGGACTAGAAAGAGCCTTGAGTAAAATTCTTGGCCTTGCTCCTGTGTACGTACCAGTTGAATGGCTCTCATGTCCATGAGAGCTGTAATTTGTTTTTGTGCCTCTGCCCATTGATTTTGTGGCAGGTTTGGCATTCCTTTTATCCTTGGCAAGGTGTGGAAATGGAACCTGTATCCGTGTGAGATAATGTCTAGGACCCATTTGTCCTTTGTGGCGATGCGCCAGTTGTCTGCAAAAAGTGCTAATTTTCCTCCCAAGGGAGCTGCCAAGAGGGTTTTGCTTGGCAATTTGAGGTTTGAGTCATTGTGTTTGCCTTCTAGTGGTTTGGGACCTGTCTTCTCCTCCCTTCTGTGTTGTAGTGCCCCATTGGCGAGGTTTGTAAGGGATTTGTGCCGGTCCTCTGCCCCTTGGGCACCTGTATTTACCCCTCTGTGGTCTGTCAGAAGCTGGAAAGGACCAATTTTTTGTTGGCCAATTTCTGCTGAAGCGTGGGGGCTGTCCTTGTAAGAAATCTTTGACCGTTTGCATAGATTTTGCCTTATCCTCCATTTTCTTTAAAACCTCCTCTGCTTTAACCCCAAATAAAACATCCTGCTGTAAGGGTGCATCCAGTAACTTTGCTTTAAGATGATCAGGCAGAGATTGTTCCTTTAACCAAGCATGCCTACGTATAACAGACCCAGTAACAGCTGCTCTAGAGGAAGCTTCCAAGGCATCAAAACCACATTGTAAAGTATGTTTGCCCACCTGTTCAGCTGCATGCAGCAGATCTTGCATTTCCTTGAATTCAGACTGTTGAGGGTGCGTGCCCATCTTTTGTTTTATTTGAGACATTAGGAATTGCTGGTATTTAAGCATGTGAAATTGACATTTTAGTGCTCTCATAGCTAGAGTAGTTGAAGTGTAAACCTTCTTCCCCCACCTATCTAGTGCTCTGGAGTCCCTTTCTGAGGGTACAGGATTTTTAGCCACAGAAGCCTTAGCCCCTTTGGGACCCTGGGAGATTGTCTCTGGATCAGCAGCAGGGCTTTTGTAAAGGAATTTGTGGGAGTCAGGCACTCTATAGTATCTATCTTGTTTGGCTGGAGCAGGAGGCAAAGAATCTGGATTTAGACTAGATTCTAAGATGACATCATCCACTATGTCCAAAACTGGGGGGATAGCAAATGGTCTGTGCTGGGGGAGTAAAAGAAACTCTCGGAGCCTTTTCTTTGAGTCAGAGTAGTCCTGACCTTCCCAGTGGAAATGTTCCCTCATGGTGTGTAAGGTTTCCCCAAAGGAGTAGTCTTCAGGGGGAGAAGCTGAGGGAATGGAGTCTTCAGCATCAGAACCTTTATAAGGGGGAAAGGAGTAATCTTGTTCCTCAGAGGAGCCTGAGGAAACAGACACCTGATCAGAGGAGGCATAATCCTCCTCTTGTCTAGGCCTTTTGTCGGGGGGGGGGGGGTTGGGAACCCCTGATCAAAGAAATCAAATCTTCAGCCATTTTAAGCATCTGTTTCTTAGGCATAGGGACTTGACCTGGAGATTGAAGTGTAGGCTTTTTTGGTTTTAGAGGAGTCTTAAGTTTAGCATAAGATTTTATGGTGAGGGTAGTCGGTATGAAGACACCTTCAGAAACCGAAGGTGTTTCTGCAGCACTGGCTTCCCCTACTGCAATGTCGTCGGTAGGGCCTAAGGAAAATGGCTGCGTCGGCCTAGAAATCTCTGCTGGGGGATCCTATGCGGTCTGGGGATTCAATTCAGCGGTAGCGAGGGGCTGCGTAGGCGCCTCACTGAAAACCGGAGAACCGGCGACCGGGCCAGCCGAGGCCTCGGAGTCTGGCTTGGATCTAGGCTGCTGGTCCTTATCCTTGCGTTTTTTATGCACGCCGGTAGTCGGTTGCTCCGACGGCATAGTGTAATTAAATTTTCTACCGAAGTAGTGTCGTGCGAAATCAAAGCGACGCTTTATAGTCCGCTTATTGAACCTAGCACAAAACCAACAACCAGTGACGTCGTGGTCTGGGCCTAGGCAAGGTATACTTCCCACAAGAAATGCAATTGTTAACTTTTTCTGACATCGGACTGAGGCAAGAAAAGGTTCCCCAATGGGGTACTTAGCTTTGACGACTTCGGACTGAAATTCGATTTGAAAATCTCAGGTGTCGGCTGACCGGCACTTGCGAACAGCTTCTGCTTCGGGCACCACACGGCAAGAAAGACTGAAGAAAATGGCGTCGGATGCCTCTGATAAACCCCTGGCACTCTGATGTCAGGGAAGAAGTGACAGCAACAGACGTCGGACCAAGACTTTGGAATTCGTGCCGACTGCGGGACCGCCTGATGGCAGGATAACCCAAGTGTGATGACTGCAGCAGGGTAACACGATGAACATCTTCACGTTACTTAAGACTGAGGTAGAAAGTTTCAAAGCCCCCATGCTAAAGGATAATGCTGTCAAAGCTGCAAAATCCTTTACTAATGCATTCTACGGGCACCTACAAGAATGCATGGCTCATGCTATCCCAAGCAAAACCAAGACTCACTCCTCCAAGAAAAGGAAACCAGTCTGGTGGACCCCTGCCATAAACAAGCTATGCAACAGAAGGAGGAAACTAGTACAGAAGAGGGTATAATCCCAAGAAGAGAAGACATCCCTGATCATTATCAGCAAGAAACTACAATCCCTCATAAAATCATCCAAGGCTAGCTTCGAAAGAAAAATTGCCAAGGACTCCAAAGATAACCACAAGGCATTCTTTAGCTATGTCAAGAATCTGGCAGTGCTCAGATCTGCTCGGATTTAGTGCAGAATGGCACAAAATACACTGAACCGACCGGCACAAAATACACTGAACGACCAATATCGCCAACATCCTTGCAGACAGGTTCAATGCAAACTTCACCCCCAAAAGGGCCCATAACCATACCAGAAGAATGTAGAGCCCCTGAAATTGTTAAAACAGCCCTCTCCAAAGCCAAAAACACAGCATCAATGGGACCGGACAGTGTCCCAGGCTGCGTCCTACACGAGCTCAAAGACGAACTAACCCCTCACCTAAACACACTGTTCAAACTCAGCCTCTCCACAGGCTACATACCCATAGAGTGGTGCACAGCAATGGTTATTCCACTCCACAAAGGTGGAGCCACAACAGACCCCGGGAATTATTGCCCTATAAGCCTGACTAGCTTGGTCTACAAGGCTATGGAGCACATCATCATGGAACTCATTAACAGAGACATTGGAAACCTCCAAACACTGGACCTTACCCAGTTTGGCTTTAAGGGCAGAACATGCCTCCTAAACCTGGTGGACCAAGGCTATAGACGAGGGAAAGGTGGTACACACAGCCTACCTAGACCTCGCAAAGGCCTTCGACACCATTCCCCATTTTGGTATTATAGACAAGCTCACCAGCCTGAACATAAACCCCTATGTCACAAGATGGGCTGCCAACTGGCTCACGGACAGAATCCACATGGTGAGAGTTGCGGGAGCTAGGTCCGAATCTAAACTAGTTACAAGTGGCATTCCCCAGGGCTCAGTCCTAGGACCCCTCGTGTTCGCCATATACTTCTCAGAGGTACAGGCAAGCGCAGGAGGACTATGGCTAACCAAGTTCGCAGATGACTGCAAACTAGGGGCTATAATTGACTCTCCGGCTGACACAGACATCCTCCAAAAGGGTCTCATTGAAATGGATACCTGGTGCCAAAATCATGGCCTTAAGCTAAATGCCAAAAAGTGCATAGTCATCCCCATTGGAAAAAACAAAGTACCCACAAACTACCACATAGGTGGTAGTCCCCTAAATACGGAAGACGTAATAAAGGATCTGGGGACCCAAGTAGACAGTCATTTCTCCTTTAATAATCACATTACCAAAGTGGTTAGAAAATCCTTCTATGTGGCCCACCTAATCACAAAAGGGTTCGCATCCAGATCAAAAGAGGTCATTGTGCCCCTCTAATCACTCATCAGACCCATCATAGAGTAGAACGCTCTATTTGGGATGTACTTTACAAGACAACTGCAACAGCTGAAAAGACCACAGAAGTACCTCACCAAGAGGATCACTGGCCTCAAACAGATGCCCTATGCAGTTCGACTGAAGAAACTCCAGCTGTACTCTGTTGCATACCGCCTACTCAGAGGTGATCTTTGCCTGACATACAAGGCCATGTCCAACCCAGAATTGATGGACATGGTCCACCTAAAGAAAACCATATTCCCTCGAGCCACACGCTCCAGGGATCTAAACCTCACCACAACAATAAATATGAAGTGCTGGAGGGATAGATTCCTGTCCCAGAGACTTCCCATGCTTTGGAATAAAATTCCAATCTACATTAGGCAGAGCTCCTCGCTAACCCTATTCAACAGAAACCTTGACGAGTGGACGGTGAAACAGAAAGTTTACCCCGGGGATCACTTCAGTGGCTCTGCTGGACAGAGACACAGGGAACTAATCTAAGGGAGCGGCAAACACATTCTGGCTAGGCTTATAAATGCCTTTGGGCAGATAGGTTCATAGGTAGGTACTAGGCTATGAGAAAATTAAAAGAATGCTTGCATAAAGCTATTTACTACAGGAAAAAAAAAAAGAGGTATGGGCCTACTTAAGTAAAATAGTAAAAGACAAGAGCAGCATCATGGGAAGAATGAAAGATGAGGAGAAATAATAAACAAAAGTCCATTTCAAATTATGGAAATTGTAAGAAAGTGTGTAGAAGAAATGCTTAAAACAACAAAGGGAAAACATAATAAAAATGTGGAGAACAAAGAAACTTTCAGAACAAATGAGGAAGGAAATTAAATAAATTACTTTGGATGAATTAGACACCATTTAAGCACTTAAATACAGACACAGAAGCAGGCCCTGATGGAATTGGCTTTGAAATGTATAAAAATTTAGAAGCAAGACATATACACACACACACATTTTATATATATATATATATATATATATATATATATATATATATGTATGTATGTACACGCACACACACATATTTGTTACTAATGTTAAATGAAGGATTTAAGCATTATGCGCAAGAAATTATGTAATGGGATATTAAAGTTTACATGGAAGAAAGGAGAAAATGAAGACATACGTAATTGGAGACCAATATTGTTGAATAATATCCTTATGAAAATAATACAAAGACAACTGAAACAAGACAAAATACAATATGGAAAAAGTTTATATGGTACAAAAGGAAAAGGACATCAAGAATTGTTAATGCTGATAAGAGAATTGGCATTTAACTCAACTGAACATGAAATGCCATGGGAAATAATAAAAGGATACAATTTCAGAAATAAAATCAGGAAACTTTGTATGTCATCTTACAGATTTAATAAAATAAAGGCTTTAGTAAATGGATGGATAAGCAAAGAAACAAATGTGTAGGGGGATAAGACAAGGATGCCTTGTGAACAGCATTTTATTTGCTTTAGTTTTGAATGTGGCTGTTAGTGAGGTAAATACAAAACTGAAGAATGTAAAATACGCCATGTATAAAGAAGTCAAGATACCGGTATCAAGGACATATGCAGATAACATAACTGTAACAGCTAAAATAGTTTATGGGTGAGAGAATTGATCATTTCTGTAGCTGTTTGTTTGAAAGAACTAGGTTTGATGTTAAAGATAAAAGCAAAGGAATAGGAGAGAGAGAGAGAAGTAATAGCAGATATTCAATTTACAACAAAGATCTTAATGTGTTGGGTATAAATTTAGGTAAAAATGCATGTAACAAACAATGGGAAATATTACTAACAAAATTAAAAGAAATGTGTTTGTTATGGAAAACGTACAGACCGATATAGAAGAAAAAAGAGAATTTGAATGGTAGAATTGCTTATTTATCAAGTGCGTTTATGATTCCAGTGAACTATGAGAAACATTTGCTAGAGACAATTCTCTCATTTATTAGCGGTTGTAGATTGAATTCAGTAAAACAGGCAGTATTACACATGGGTAAAAAGTAAGGAAGTTTAGGACTGTTAAACCCAGTAGTCTATGCAGTGTCTTTGTATAAAGTACTGAAATTGATAAATGATAAAAATGAAAAATGAGTTTCAAAAGTGTTTAAATATGCTTATGAAAAATATTGGAAAATAATACAAAAAATAAGAAAAGAATAAGAAAATTTGTCATAGGCAGTTAGATATTTATCAACAAAAGATATAACTATGGAATTTAAAGACTGATGAGTTACAGGTAATCAAAATACCTGGTACAGAAATACAATGAGACAATATTATTGCATTAATCCATGGGAAAATCTTGCAGAGGATAAGATTAAAGCCATCAGAGAAAGAAATGAATGGTGTAGTAAAGCAGAATCTGAAGACTTTTATAGACATTAGGAATAAAAAAATACCACTTAAAAGTAATATGCCATGACTGAAAGAATTTGTTTACACTGTGGTTCATAATAAACTATGGAACAAGAAGTTATGTATTCACCATAACGTTCGATGTACGTAGTCCATCTCGCCTTACATTTTTACCCGTGGGTTCGGAGCCGAACCTCGGCTCCGACTCGGCCATACTCTAGCTCGAAGTCTTCAATTGGCTCGTGGCTAAGAGGTATCCCACGCTGCAATGCGCCTATCCCCCAGATCTTGTTTGCAGTGAGCTCACATCCACACACAAAGACGTTGAGAGGAAGAACCAACTCAACATATCAAGAAGGAGTGCTGAAACCAGAGACTCGACCTCTAGGTCCTCCAAAAGGGGGTAGGTGGGTGGGTTAGTAAGAATGTGAGGCGAGATGGACTACATACATTGAACGTTATGGTGAGTACATAAATTCTTGATGTTATGTAGCCCAATCTCGCCTACATTCTTTCCTGTAGGACAGCATCCCTAGCACCTAGACCTTGGGTGGCTCACTGGAAAATACTCCTGAGTACTGTGAAACCAAATGAGGATCTGCCCCTTGATACCAGATCCAATCTGTAATGACTAATAAAGGTGTGAGGAGATGCCCAAGTAGCTGCAGCACAAATATCATCCATAGACATCCTAGCCTAAAAAGCAGTAGTAGAAGACATCGAATGCGTAGACTGAGCCTTTACCTTAAAGGGTAATTCCCTGCCATTTGAAGAATAGATGAATGAAATGCAGCAAGAAATCCATCTGGACAGTTACTTTGGAAACTGAAGTCCCTAGTCTGTTATCTGAAAACGAGCCAAAGAATTGATCAGATTTCCAAAAATCTTTTGTTCTATGTAAATAGAAACGTAACTGTCTGTGGACATCTAGCTGATGAAACTTAAATTCTGCCTTGTTAGAGAATTCAGGGAAAAACACAGGCAACTCAATAGACTGGTTGAGATTGACCACTGAAGCAACCTTAGGCATAAAGGAAGGATTAGGTCTTAGCGAAACCCTATCCTTGTGAAATATCAAGTAAGGGGGCCGGACTGATAAAGCTTGGAGTTCAGAGACCCACCTAGCCGAAGTGATGGCTATCAAAGAGTGTCTTTCAAGAGAAAAATTTAATGTCACAGGTTGCCGCGGGCTCAAAGGGAGGCGAGGTAAGCTGCTGTAGCACAAAATTAAGGTCCCATGGCATACCGGGATCAAAGATCGGAGGTCGAAGTAGCATAGTCCCTTTGAGAAAAGCCCTACAAAGTCTGTGCGCCATTAGATTGGGTTCATTAGCAACGTGAAAAGTAGAAATGGCTGCCAACTGTAGTTTGATAGTTGCCGCAGCAGATCCCTGACTAACAGTTGAGATAGAAACTCTAAAACTGATGAGATGGGAGCTGTATAGGGATCAATCTGTCTTTCATGAGCCCAAATGGAGAATCTTTTCCACTTACTTGAATAAATCTTCCTAGTAGAAGGCTTGTGGGAGGAAGACAGAATATGAACCACCTCCGGTGAAAAATTATGAAGCCTGACTAGGGACAGAATTGGAGCAGCCATGCTGTCAACCTGAGGGTTTGGATGGAGGGGTGGAACTGCCCTGACATATGAGTCAACAGATCCAGCTCTGGGTCCAGAATCCACGGCTCGTCCATTAGATAAGGGTGAAGAAAAGGAAACCAGATTTGACAAGGCCAGTGTGGAGCAATCAGTATCATTTTGCTTCCCAAAGGCTGTGCTTTCTGAATAACTTTCGTTATCAGGGGAATTGGAGGGAAGGCATAGATAAGACCGGAGGGCCAATCGTGAACTAGAGAGTCCCTGGGTGCTTCCCCTTCTGGGAGAATAAGGGTGAAGTAGCTGCTGCATTTGGTATTGAGGGGCTGGCAAACAGATCGCAGCAAGGCTGACCCCATCTGCGGAAAATCCGTTCCGCCGCCTGTTCATTCAGGGACCACTCATAAAGCATCAGAATAGCTCTGCTCAGCCTGTCAGCAATCACGCTGGACTTCCCCGGAATGTGCGTTGCCACTAGAAAGCGCTGGGAAGATATTGCCCACTGCCACACTCGAAGAGCCTCTCTGCAAATGGGATACGACCTGGTTCCTCCCTGTTTGTTCAGATAGCAGGCCACTGACATGTTGTCCGAGTGGATTGCAATTGTCCCAAGAGGAAGAAAGCGTTGAAGTGCTTGCAATGCTAATAGCACCGCTCTCATCTCGAAGACATTGATATGCAAATGGATCTCGTGTTCCTGCCACGTGCCTTGGACAGTCCTGCTGAGATAATGCCCCTCCACCCGATCCGGGAGGCATCCGTGGTCACAGTGACAATCGGAGGAGGAAGAACGAAAGGCATACCCGTGTTGAGATTGCTGGTCTGAAGCCACCAGTGCAGATCCTGCTTGCACCTGTCGGTTATTACAATAAGGTGGGAGAGTGGAAGGTGCTAAAGAGACTATTGGGCAAAAAGTAGCCACTGAAGAATCCTTATGTGAAGTCCTATAAGAGGGACTAGCATAATCGTGGCAGCCATGGTACCTAACAGCTGGAGGACCACTTTTGCCTTGACCTTCTTCAGTGGTAGTAGAGCGTAGACCTGTTGCTGTAAAACCTGAATTCTCTCTTGTGGCAGGAAAAACCCTCATGAGCACTGTGTCTAATTCGGCGCCAAAAAAGGTGACATGCTGAGAGGGCAACAATGCAGACTTTTCCCAATTCAAGGTGATTCCCAGAATTTGGCACAGTGCAATAGTGGCATCCCTGGTCTGTACTAGTAGATGCCTGGTGGTGGCAGACAGGAGCCAGTCGTCCAGGTATGGAAAAACTTGGAATTCCAGGCGTCTCAAGTGAGCCGTTACCACTGCCATGCATTTGGTGAACACCCTGGGGGCTGTGGTGAGACCAAAGTGCAGGGCGCGAAACTGAAAATGGCTGGCTCTAAGCCGGAAGCGTAGGTGACTTCTGGATGCCCTGTCCATTTTTATATGGTAGTAAGCATCCTTGAGGTCGATGGAGCACATTCACACATCTTTCCCTAATAATGGGGGAATTGACTGTAATGTGACCATGCGGAACTTGGACTTCTCTACATGAATGTTCAAACGGCTGAGATCCAAATAGGTCTCAGGTCCCCTGTTCTTTTCGGCATCAAAAAGAATCTGGAGTAAGTCCCTAATCCTACTTGGTCTGAGGGGACGGGTTGGATGGCTTCTTTTAACAGCAACCTTTGAACTTCTAAGGTTGCTGAATCCCTTTGACTGGGTGGGACATCTGGGATTCTTTTGTTTGGCAGAAGAGATGAAAGAAAGGGAATATGATAACCTCTGGAGATGATCTCTAATACCCACTCGTCTTGGGTGATGTCTCGCCAGGCTTCTGGGTATAGAGAAATGCGACCCCCGACTGGCTCCAGAGATGCACAGTCGGGCCTCCTCTCAGGAGCGCTGGTAGGGAGAGCCATGAAAGGAATCTCGGTTCCCCTGGTTACGCAGGCCTCCTTTGCCTCTAGGGCGGCGTCTACATGAATTTCCACCCCCTCCTCTGCCATTGGAGGGGGAATCACTCTGTGCGTTGTGAAAAAAACTCTGCGATTTTCTGAACCACATTTTCCCACCCTTCTGGCCCTTGGGATAAGGTCTAGAAGGCATGGAAAAACGGACTCCCATGGCAGACAGGGTTTTTCCTTCCCGCTCACACCTAGTGAGAGTATCCTTCACCTTGGTTCCAAATAAGGATGAACTGTCAAAGGGCGGGTTGGTGAAGGTAGACTTGAAGGCCTCCGCGAAGTTGCACAGGCGCATCCAGGAGGGTCTCCTAAGAGAGACTCCGGAGCTCGCAGCCCTGCTCGCTCCATCGGCTGCGTACGAGATCAGCCTCATGGAGAAGTTGGTAATAGCATTTAGGGTACATCTGAGCACTGACTTTCCAAGCCACAGTATCAGAAACATTACCCTGTAGAGAATCTCCCAACTCCTTTAGGAGATCTCTTTGGAGCCATGTAAAATGCGATAAGTAGTTCAGTGACCGTAGTGTAAAAGCCACTGAAGAGAACACACACTTCCCATACCTGTCCATAGCCATGGGCTCCTTGTTAGGTGGATGGACGGTAGATGAAGTTTCTGCAAGTTCCTTCTTGGTGGCTGCTGCCACCACATGGCATCTACTGGAATGCCTTTTGTAAGAAATTCTCTATCAGGGGGAGCAGACAAAAACTTGTTGGGTCTCCTAGGGACCGGCTCCACAGTGTCCAAAGTTTCCCACACCTTTCGACAAACGAGGTCCAGGAGCTCGTCGAATGGGGGAGAAACCCAAGAGGCAGAGGGTTGGGAACCAAAGGCCTTCAGGAACACTGACTCCTCCTCAGAAGGGGCTTTAGATGGCAAGTCGCCTCTCTGTCTCAGTATTTCCAAGATGTCTAAAAAAGAGATATCGTCAGAAGACGACTTAGTGGACCCCTCTGACTCCTCGAGGTTGGTGTCAGATGTGAGGGACTCATCTTAGGAGTCAATGTGCTTCCTCTTGCACACACTCTTTCTGGGTGGCTCCTCAGGTAAAAACCCCGGGGAGGCCTCAGAAAGCTGGGGACCACTTATAGAGGTATCCTGAGGCCTTAGGTCTCGCTGTCCCTAGATAGAGGGTGATCTGATATTGATATTGGTGCTGGAGGGGGAAGAGTGTCGGTACTGTAGGATGCAGCTGACGACCTGGCCAGCACACTCCTCATGACCTCGAAAGCTGATCCCCCTGGCTCCGAAGGTTGACTAACCGCAGAAGACAGCCTCAGAGCCGAGGAAATAAGGTCCAAAGCCGATGTCGGGTCCACACTCACCCGAGCCGAAGCACTGAGAGGAAGGCTCGGAGCCGAAGAAGATCGACCTAATACTGCCCTCTCGGCTCCGACCGGCGAGCTGTGAATCCCGGAACCCATGGATGGCGCCGACAGGGTCGGAGTGGAGATCGGAGCAGAGATGCCCGAAGGAGCAACTGGAACTGATCTCGAGGCATCAGACAGAACAGACAGCTCTGGCTCTGAAGAAAGGTCCAGAGGAGGAACAGCCAAAGATGAAGGGAGGACGGGCTCCGGAACCGAAAGCAATTTAGCTAGCACCGATGATTGGAGCAGTTTCTTCACCACTCTATTGACATCATTGGAAAGTATCCTGGAGGATCTAGAGGACATGGTCGGGGATCTGGATCTCCCTATAGAGGGAGACCTACGAGTTGGGGAGACCAGTTGAAAAACTGGAGACCGGCTCCGAACTGACAAATCTGACCTCAGCTCCAATAAACCTGGAGCTGATGTAGACATCATCGAAGCACTGTCTTCTGTTGGCCCTGAAGCCAGTGCAGCCGAAGAAGCAATTGTAGTTTTAATAATTTTCTCCTGTGGCTCCGAGGAGACTGACGGAGCCAGAAAGCACTTCTTAGATGATTTTTTATTCATCCTTTTGTCTGATTTTGAAGGAGAAGATTTGGCACTGGAGGATCCTTCCAAATCCTCTTCAATTGAAGGTTTCAGCAATCCTCTTAAAATTAGCTTGTTCTTCCTCTTTTGCAGCACACGGGGGCTGAAAGCGTGACAGAACAAGCAGGATTCCTGTAAATGAATAGCCCCCAAGCAATACACGCACACAGAGTGCCCATCTGTCAAAGACATTTTGTTGTTACACTTAACACACTTTTTGAAGCCCGAAGGCATGTGCTCTTTAGACTCCTTAGACATGTTGAGAGAAGAACACACACACACACACAGGGGAAAACGGTAGGGGCACCTTCACCACAGAAATCACAGAAGCGCGGGAAACTAGAGCCTCTAACTCAAACGGCCTAGAGACCACAAGGTAACCACAGGGATGACTAGGTCCTAGCCCAGGAAAAAAACAGGTGAACAACAAATAGTCACACCACAAGAAACTAGCTGCCAAGCGGGATTAACCTGCTGCACAATCAGACCAGAACAACAGAAAAAATCAGGGGAGGACTAGGTCCTCTACCTGAAACGGGGCTAGCCCGAAAACACCAAGGTAAACGGGATACCAGAAAAATTAAATAAATTGCTCAGAAGTAAAAACACACACACACACACACACACACACACACACATACACACACACACACTAGCTATTAAAATAGCTTTTGGAGCTGCTAAATTGAACAAATAGAAAATTTGTACTTAGCCACGGCCAAGAGCGAGACCACGTCCGAGCTGTATGAGTGGCAAACGAAATCTGGGGGATAGGCGCATTACAGCATGGAATACCTCTTAGCCACAAGCCAGTTGAAGACTTCGAGCTAGAGTATGGCCGAGTCGGAGCTGAGGTTCGGCTCCGAACAGACGGGTAAGAATGTAGGCGAGATTGGACTACATAACATCATGTTTTTCTAGGAAGTAAGAGCAAAAAAATGTGGGATAAATTATGTGATGACATTTTTTTTTAATGTTTCATCACAAATGATATAAACATGGAAATGACTGAATATAGATATTATAAAAATTAAGTAATGAACAAAAAGTAAGAATAGATAAAAAAAAAAAAATATTTTATGCAACAAGAGTAATGTGTAATGAAAGAATGACAAATAATGTTTAATGGAAAATGGATACTGTCAACAATATTAAAAAAGATTAGATGGTGGTTGTGGACAAAGGACCGGGGGCCGGTCTGATTTAAATAATGATGTATAAATACGATGCATAATTCTTATGTACAAATAGGAAATGTGCATATGTATCTTTAATCTTGTACAGATAAATATGTAAATATTGTTAATAAGTTATCTATGTAAATAAGATATAAAGGACCCCTACTCTTTTCGTTAGGTTATCTGGGATCTTTTCATCCACCTGAGCTACCACCAACTTATGCAGATGGGGATTTACTAACATCTCATCCGAAGGACGAAGAACTCAGGAGTTAGGAGTGCAGTGCCCCCCCCCCATACTGTAATGTCAGCTACTGATTTAGCTGGTACGGGAATACAGTCCACAGCCTTCTATACCAAAGGCAAGTGTGCTGCATGTTGTGCCACTGACACTGAACATGGATATGAATGGGTTCCTCCTTGCTGGTTTATGTACCAGACTATCACCACGTTGTCTGCCTGGACTGAAACCACACCTTAGGAAGGGAGTACTGAAAGACCTGCAATGCTAAAATGACTGCTTTCATTTCCAAGACATCAACGTGAAGACTGGCCTCTGTCATTGATCAAAAACTGGGAACGGTCTCCCCTTTGAAATGCCCCCCTACCCACCCCAGAAGGGAAGCATCCATGGTCACAGTAGCTACTGGTGGCAGTGGGGAGAACAGTTGACCCCCATAAGACTATGGGGAAGGTCAACCACCAACTAACATGTTTCATGCATAATGGTGTGATACGTATTGGGACATGAAAGGGATGAGATATCAGTGACCATTGAACCAAAAGTGTCCATTGCAAGACCCTCGTATAATATCTTGCCTGAGGAGCTAACATTATTGAGGCCATCATCAGGTCAGAAGTCACAGAATACATATTTCTAGAGGATGGGGATGATGAAGCACCTCTAAAGCATCTTGATGCCAGGATAAAATCCTGGATTGTGGAAGCCTGTCTATTTCAGTATTTGTGTCCCGGTAGCATCCAATAAAGTATCAACTGTGTTGGAGATCCTCAGCTGTGGAGCTAGGTGGAGCAAAAAATCTCCGTAATGACCTAGTGCTAGTAGATCCTTGGTTGGTGTGGTAAGGAGCCAATTGTCCAAATACATGAACATCTGGAACCCTTGCGGCCTAAGATATGCTGCTACCAATGTCATTCATTTGAACACTATGGAGGCTGTGGTGAGACCAAAAGGCAGTGCTCTGAACTGAAACTGACTCCAGAGTCAGAAATTAAGAAATCTCCTGGACTGCTTTGCTATTCTGATATGATAGTACACATCCTGGAGATCCATAGAACACATCCAGTCATCCTACCTCACAAGAAGTAGAATGGACTGTATCATCACCATCCAGAATTTTGTCCAATTCACAAAATGAGGTGGCCTAGGTCCAGGATGTGGCTTAGGTTGCCTGTTTTCTTCAGAATTAAATAGAACCTTGAACAGACTCTGGATCTTGACTGATGGGGGCTGTGACCTGCTGGATAACCCTCTTTTCTTGCAACTTTCATTCCCTCTGCTGCAAATTCCATCTGACTGGGCGGAATGTCAGGAATGTTCTTCCTTTTCTGAAGAGAGAAAACAAAGAGAATAATGTAGCATCTGGTGATCTTCTGCATTCATAGATTTTGAGTGATGGCCTGCCAAGCTTAAGATGTAGGGATAGGTTTTACCTGACTTCTTCCAGAGTGCTACAGTTGGACAACTGTTCAGAAGAGCTGGTAGGATTTCTTTGTGAAAGGACTGTGAAACCCCTGATTTTGCGGTCCACCTCTGGCTCTAGGGTGATGCCCATTAAAGTTACCCCCATCCACCCCAAGGAGAGCTGTCTGCTGGAGTATCCTGGCCAAAACCCTGTGATCTTCAAAACCAAAGCTTTTCCCCCCTTTATGGTTTCAGGTGGTCTTCTGATGGCTGGAAAAGCATACTCCAGCTGCAGACAGGGTTTTACTTTCCTGCTCACTCCTTTGAAGGATGTCTTGAAGCCTTGACAGATGTGCTTTCTTCAGAGCGCTCCTTCTAGTGGATGCCACAACCATATAATATACTGGGGAACACTTGCTCCAGTGACGTGTGGTTCTAGGGTGTACCAGGATAATATTATGTTTTCATGGGATTGTTTCCACCACATCAGGTTCCTTCCATGCCTGCTGTGAAACTAGGACAAACTGCTCGTCAGCAAGCAGAACCAACCAGGTGGTAGCAGAGCCAGCCCGAAACACCTTGAGGAACACTGAGTCCTCTGGAAAGGGAGCTTTAGAGGACCAACCTCCTTCTTGCTTCATCAATTCTAAAATGTCTCCAAGGGAGATGACTAACAGAGGCGATCATGGGGAACTCTCTCTCTCATTTAAATCTTTTTCTTCATTAACAGAGTCTGGTTAAGAGTCTAAATGTCTATTCTTACAAGTCTGTTTCTTCACACCCCTGTGTGGCCTTCTGAAGAAGGTTCTGAATCAGAAGGGGAACTTGTCTGGCAAGAATCACTGAGGCAGGGGATGGGTGATTGCCACGTCGATCAGAATGGAGCAAAATGTGGCAGGGACACCTCTTATCTAGACCCGGAGAAAACCCAAATGAATGTCTCAAATCAGAGGACAAAGTCTGCACTGAGGAAGCAGCCACTCAATTCACTAGGTGAAGGAATGGAACACCCTCTGTACCAACCAGCACTGGCTCTGAGATCAACAAGCTGTTAAGCACCAAGACACTTAGGGAAAGGGATGTATCTGAAAACTTTAATGGTGACTTGACCCCTGAGCCTTGGCTCTGGTGCTTAGGCTCCAGGACCCATCCCAAACAGAGCAGAGTAGATCAAGTGAGAGAAACCATCAAAGTCAAAGAAACAAAGGTGGACAGCTCCAATGGAAGTGCTCTACCAGGAAACTATGATCTGTGGGCTACGGACCTTCTAGTTGGATCAGAACAGAAGAAATCAATGGTGGGGCAGAAGGGGCCATGCCCGGAGTCACAGAAGGAGTCAAATCTGGGATGACCTCCAGTTGAATCTGTGTCCAAAGGAACTCCCACATCATTCTGTCGATGTCATCTTCTGAAATACTCCTCGATTAATGTAAAGACCTGAAAGATGAAGCCACCAAAGATGGCCAAGAAGAGAGTTCTTATATTAACGGAGAGTGCAAATCAAACTCTCAGTTTCAAGTGAAAAATGTAAGGGGGGGGGTCTGATCAGATCAATTGAGGCTTTGGATCCTAATGCCTTAGTGTCTTTGAGACCAGGCTGGATATATCCAGTGGATCCAGCAATCATTTTCTGTTTGCGCCCAATTTTCTTTCTTGCTCTCCCTTTATCCTTAGGTTTTTCTCTCTCTTTTTCTTTCTCCCTCTCCTTCTGACCCTTTGCCTTACCCATCTTCTTGGCTGTGGGAGATGTTGCTTTTGGGGCAGGTGGCACTGAACTTCCCACTTGGGCTGGAAAAAGTTCCTTTAACATGAGCTTATGCCTATGACCTTGCAAAGCTTGAGCCCCAAAGGAAGCACATGCCTAACAATCTGTATCCAGGTGTACCTAAACAGTATACACACAGTGCCTGCAGGTCACGCAGCAGTATATTCTGGCACCAGCCCAAACATTTTTTAAATCCAGGGGTCTTCCCAACATACTGGAAAAAAGACTAACAGTAATGCCAATGCTAAAGTATCAAGCACAATCACCATAGCAAAAACCAAAAAAGAAAACAATCACAATTACATTTGTGAAAAATAATGACCATTATATCTACTTAGACAACAGGCACAACACAAGAATAAAAGGCAACAGGTACCCATGAGAAAACAAACAATAATCACAATTATACCTCTGAAAAATAATGACCACCATCTGTGTTTAGAGAACGGGGAAAATGCTACTGTAAAAAAGGTGAATTTGACATTTAAAACAAAAAAAAAACCTTTTGTAAGGGGAAGACGGGCAAGAAAAGGGAAACTGGAATACCCCAAATCCCAAAAATTGGACTGTGGATTAAATATAAGCACTTATTCAATGAACACCAGAGCCCTCGAATCGCACAAGTTGTTTCTCCAAGCTGCAAATGATATCTAAGATAATCAGGGGACCAAAGGGAATTATGGGAAGTAGATGAGTCAGAGCCCTTGAACCAAGTTCTTTAAAGCACCAAGGTTGGATCAGACTGGATCCAATAATCAAGTGCTGAATAAGATGAAAAAGACAGCATTGGAGCATATAGGTTCATAGGTTCATAGATTAGTACTAGGCTAACTGCTCTTGTGAGCCATTTCAAGCCTAGCCAATTATCCCTTGTGAGACTCCAACCCTGAACCTTGTGTTTGTAAGGCAAACACCTTATTTCATATCTCCTTTTACAGGCAGTTTATTCAATGTAAGTGTCCATAAAAAATCTACTGCGTAAAATATTTCAAAACTCTTTTATATTTCTTTAATTGCATTTTTCATATCATTTTCTACATTTTCCATGGAAATACAAATATATATTTTATTATTTTTCCAGTATGTTTTGACATCATTCAATCCACTTTTCCACATGTTTATCCTTAAAATCCTTTACCTTCCATATTTTCACTTTCTTTTCTTGTACTTTTATTCCCTCCCATGCATAATCATTTTTAAACAACATTCCTATTACTGTACATTTTCATTTAGCATTAACATCCAAAATAAGGACATAGAAGCCCCCAAAAAAATTTATTAAAGCAAGCCCCTTATATACTATTCCTCTTTTCACTAGATTTAATATTGAGCTCCATAAAGAGGCAAAAATACAATCTATTTTCCCATACAACTCAAATATTATATACACACCAACTAAACAAGCTAATTGCCCCAATATGCATGTTTTTAATATATATGATTTTTTTTCTTTGAAATACCTTCCACCAGCTCTGTCAATATTCATATTTTTTTGTTCAGGAATTCTCTACATTGCTCGATCACGGGAGTGAGATTTGAAAAATTTCAGGCTAATATGCTAACCTCATTTCTTGTAAAACTCCCTATCTGCAGAATCTCCCAAAATCATTTTTTTCTTTTTTATTTATTTAGACAGAAACCTCCATTCCCCAAACCATACTTTTATTTTTACATTTATATCCATACCTTTTTTTGCTATTAACTAATTTCTGTAAGACATCATTAATTGCAGTTCTTTTCCATCAATATTTTTCATCTTGCTTCTTCTAAGTCACTTAGACAAGTTACTACTGCATTAGCATCACACAGACACATACTCAAGGGCACCCTTGTTTCACCACCCTTTGTCTCAATCTTTTCTCCTAACTAGACATTCATCATTACTGACATCCATGACACTTCATGAATTGACTTAACTGTTAACATCTTCTTTTTCCATACCATACACATTCTTTATGATTTATACTTTTAAAAGACTTTTGCCACATCACAGACAACCTTTCTTCTGTCACATTTCTCTTTTGCTATATTTTCTACAACCTCTTTTATTATTGCAAGCATCTCATGTACATGTATCTTGCTTATGCCACATGCACCCTCAGTTATTACTTCATCTAAAATGCCCTTCATCCTTTTCTGAAAGAGTTTCATAAAGATTTTATAAACTACATTCCCCGGTGTTATTGACCTCCAGCGTTTTATGTACTTTTTACCCTTTTCTATATAAACTTTATGTTGCTTTTACAAATGTCTTTTATTCCTTCATTCAGCAACAACCTCCTTTTTCAATTTTGCACATGAGGCCAGGGTATCACATTAATACTGGACATCACCTAGAGGCAATGTTCACACCACTGGGTTAGTTCATTCATCAATTCATTTACTAGTTCCAAAAGTCTCTCTCTGCCTCTGTGATTTCCTTACAAAAATCATACCCTAAGCCATCTGGTCCAAGAGGATATACTTCCTTCTCGTCATTTATTATATCAAAATCAACAATTCCCAATATACTAAAACCCTTCTAGGAGGAGGCATTCACCCTAATCCTGGCCATACCTATCACAATGAATATAAAGACAATTCTCTTCCACATACTACTCTAACCCCATAATGGTCAACCCCCAACCCCAGTAATCTAACTTTTATTTCTTATGTGTCTATCATTTATGGCAGCAAAACTGCTGATCTGCATGCCTGGGTTACCCAACATAAGCCTTATATTCTCAATGTAACTAAAACTTGGCTTAAACCCATCATAAACAACTTCAAAACTATACCTCCCAGCTAAATCATCATCTCCAATGACCATATAAAGAGGAAAGGTGGTTGTATTGGTTTAATATTTCCCAACAACTACCACATTTCCCCTTACAAGTCAACAACAAAATTAAATTCAGCAGAGCACCTCATTACTTTCACGGAAATAGACAATTATAAACAAATATGTATAACTGTCCTTTACATCCCTCCTGGCAACAACAAAGTTTTACTGGAAAATATCCTACACTGGATATCCATAAGTATTCCACAAGAAAAAATACTACTAAGTGATATGAATGGCAATTGGTTGGACATAAACTTTAACTACCCTACATATACCATGAACTTATATGGTTTCACTCAACTAGTTAATCGCTCCTTACATTATAGTAAGACATCAAATTCCTTATTAGACTAGATTCTAGTATCGGACCCTAGCAAACACACTACCACAGGTACAATGTCAGACTCTCTAAGTGATTATCTCCAGATCTATAGAGTAATGGATATCCAAATTAAGGGGAGACCAGTGGAAAAGGTAGCAATTGGTCAGGTGTCATATCAAGACATTTTGGAGGCTTCCACCGGAAACCAGTATAAACATTCACTTAAAGCTAGACAGCAAAGGAAGAAACAGGAGACTGCAGAAACTCTAATGCAGTCAATGTTGAGGAGGGATAGGCCAGTGAGGTCCCATATGACAAAGCAACAGATGACACAAGATGAAATCAAAGATAAGGTGCCACAGGAAGAATATATAGAACTTTCTATAGAATGCCCACAGGAAGTAGAAAACAAAGGATGTGCCCTTAGTCTGGAAGAAAATGAACTAAGGGAAGAGTTGCTTGATTTAATGGACATAGATAGATGCATTAAAATCAATGAAAGAAAATAGACTGCAGAAGGGTCAATAAAACCCCAGAAGTCTGATAAAACAAATGAACACAGTAATTAGGACGGTCCATAGAGATCCATGCAATATAACAGAAGTAAACAGGATATGTTATTGTGCAGCTAAATTAATAACTGCTAAAGTTCTACCACAAGAGCACAGGGTAGCGAGGCAAAGGAAGGGTAGAAATCGAATATCATCATGGAAGTATCGAATAGAGAAAAATACAAAGCAATTAAGACAAGAACGGTCACTGTTAGAAGACTACAGAAGAGGAAATAGATCAACAAAAATAATAAGATAGATGTGATAAAAGCAGTGTGCAGTATTAGAACAGACCAGGATCTATCATGCACTATTGCAAATAAACTAAAAATTTCGGCACAGGCGGAAATACTTAAACGATACACAGGCAAATATAAAGGAAAAGTACAAAATAGGCAATTTAGTGATGACACAAAAAAGTTTAATGGAGAATTGCGAAACAAGGTAAAAGGAATTGAGACCGCCAAAAAAAGAAGAAACAGATGCATTTTGGAGAAGTATCTATGAAGATCCTGTAGAACACAATAAAGATGCTAAATGGATAAAAGAAGTAAAAGAAAGAATAAGAAGTTTAAAGGTACAGGATGTGAAATGGGATGAAGCAACAGCCAGAGAGATTGAAACAAAGTTAAGAAAAGCCTCTAATTGGAAAACACCAGGCCCAGATGCAGTGCCTAACTTTTGGTTAAAGTATTAACATTTCTCCATGAAGACCTAGCCATGAGTAAGAACTATTTATATGCGCACCCCGAACAGTCACCAATCTGGCTAACAACAGGTAAAACAATGCTCCTACCTAAGAGTGAACCTAGACCAATAATTTGCCTTCCAATGACGTATAAACTATACATGGGAGTTGATGCTGACAGAGTTTATAGCCATTTAGAAGAAAACTCAATTATGGCAGTAGAACAAAAGGTCAATAAAAGAAAGTCATATGGAACAAACGATCAGTTGCTGTTAAATAAAGTCTTAGTGGAGAACTGTAAAAAGGGGAAGCATCTAAGTATGGCATGGATTGACTACAAAAAAGCATTTGATAGTATCCCACATTCATGGATGAAAGATTGCTTAAAAATGTATAAGATACATCCTACACTGATTGACTATATTACAATGACCATGAAACAATGGCAAACCACTTTGCAATTAAATCATGTTACAGGACAAATTATCATCCCAGGGATAAAAATTCAAAGGGGAATATTCCAGGGTGACTCTTGTCACCGTTGCTCTTCTGCCTTGCCCTTAACCCATTAAGCTGTTTACTTTATTTAACAGCCTAGGCCATAGCTACAATTTGGCTCCTAGAAAACAACAACGTCTAAAGATGTCTCATCTTCTATTTGTCGATGATTTAAAACTGTATTGTTCATCAGATGAGGAACTGAAATCACAGCTGCAGGTTGTCAAAAATTTTCAGATGATATTAGAATGTCATTTGGCCTTGATAAATGTGCAAAAGCAACCTTTAAAGCAGGAAAACTACAGCACCAAGAAAATATCAGTTTGGGACAACAATGCGATATAAAAGAACGTGAGCAAGAGGGAGCGTATAAATACCTGAGAAATGATGAAGGGTCGGCAATAAAACAAACAAATGTGTATAAAACTTAGTAAGGAGTACTTTAGAAGACTTAAATTAATCCTGAAAACAGTGTTGACATCCAGGAACAAAATCCAGACTATAAACCAATTTGCTCTTCCTGTCTTAACTTACAATTTTGGAGTGACTGATTGGCCCCAAAACGTGTTGGATAGATTAGACATTAAAACAAGAAGGGATGCTTCATGATCACCAGATGATCTATAAAAATCAGTGCATACCAAGATTATATATTCCCCATTCCGAAGGAGGGATGGGCCTCCTTGAAATTGATTACATGTACAGATCGCGATCTGTAATTGTGGGACTTCACACATATCTGCTGACCTCACGAGACCCAAACATAGTGAAAGTTTTGAAGCATGAGCAGAATCTAAGATGACTTCTCTGCTTAACCTAGCAGAAGCATATCACTGTCAAGCAGGAATGGAAATCAAACCAGAAGTAGATAAAAATCAGACAGAAACTAAATGTGCCAAAAAACAAAAGAAAGAATATAAGGTGAAGGATCAGAAGAAAAGTTAAGAAATGTGGAAACTGCATAAATATAGTTGCAAGTACAGAAAACTTCTGGAAGAACCTCATGCTGATCAGGAACGAATGCAGGAATGGTTAAGGAGATATGAATTCAAACCAAGGGATGAAAGATTAATACTGGCAGCCCAAGACAGTGTTCTATGTACACGCTGGTTTACAAAGTCCATTGTACATGTGGG
This sequence comes from Protopterus annectens, assembly GCF_019279795.1. Taxonomy (NCBI): domain Eukaryota; kingdom Metazoa; phylum Chordata; order Ceratodontiformes; family Protopteridae; genus Protopterus; species Protopterus annectens. Next base: position 1,605,150,130 of record NC_056731.1, read on the forward strand.
AGAAACAGACAAATGTAGGTTTTGTAAAACCGAAACAGTCGCACACCTCGTTGCTAGGTGTGACATACTAATGACAGAAGAACTGTATACTGAAAGGCACAATAATGTGGCGAGACTGTTGCACTGGAGACTGTGCAAACATTATGGTTTTGAATTGGCTGAGAAGCAATGAAAACATGAGCCACAAAGCATCATAGAAAATGATGACGTCAACATCACATGGGATCATCCATTATCAACAATTCAAAAGACAGATGCTAGAAAACCGGATATAATAGCCCAAGAAAAGAAGACAAGAGCAGCATTGATCACTGAAATCACTAGACCCAGTGACTACAGTGTCTTGAGTACAGACAGGAGCCACTTTTGAGATTTTAAATATTTTCTTCTGATTTTTTGTTTAAAATTACTGCTTTGCCACCTACTTTTCGGCGTCTTCCGGCTTGCTAAAGTTGATATCTGTATTAGAAACAGTATTTAGAACACATCTAGAGCCTGTTTACTGCATTTCCTGTGTTGCACTTAATTTAAAATTGTTTTTTTTTCTTAAAATTGCATTTTACCTGACTCTGGCCTAGCACTCAAGTGTGGGATCATTTATTGCACTGTTCTGACTATTTTGCTACTTGTGTATCTCTAAACTAAAAAAAAAAAAAAAAAATCTTGCTTTTTTACCACTTTCTGAAATTTAAGAAAGTTCAGTTACAGATTTGCTGTTCTGAACTGTTTGTAAGTTTCTTGGAGGCCAGTGCTTGCTTGGGCTAAAGGGAAGTCTCTGTGTTCACCAGTGGCAGTGGTTAACACTGAGCAGCCTAGAAGCTGTAGTTTTATTGGCCATTTTGGGTCAATTCCAAACTCCTTGATCTCTCTCTTAAAACCCTGCAACTCTCTTTTTGTGCGGTCTTGCGCACAGAGCAGTGTCGGGCAGGGCCACTTAAACAGGTTTAAAGTATTCCTGGCTCCACAAAGTCTGCTCTTCACTTTTTCCCTTAGAACTGCTCTAAATCTCAAAATAAGCACTCTATTTTCATTCTAAAGCCCTGCACTTGCTAGTATAAGTAATCTCATAGGTAAACACAAACTACATCCTCTTATACTCCTTGTAAGCACTTGCTCCCTATTGGTTCTTTCTGATTAGTCAATAAGTAATTCCCTATATTATTCAGGCATGTCCAAAGGTCAGTTTCGAGTTTACACTCCAGTCCAGCTGGTGAATCTGGGAATCTTGAGGCAATGTTACAACTGCCTTATATATACAGACCACCCTCTCCTCCCAACAAGCTCAAATATATGTAAGAGATGCAACTATATAGCCAAACTGGAGGCTAAGCTCTCTCAACCCTGTACTGGCACAGTCTGTCAGGAGGAGAAGGTAACCACACACACCACAAATACACTTGTAATAGGTGACGCTATTGTCAGACACACTGACGTCCCACTCATCAGGCTGAACAAGGAGAAGGTCACTGTAAGCCGCCTGTCAGGTGCCAGGATCCGCCACATAACACAAGCACTCAGGTCACTCCAAAGCAAGTACAAATATGACTCCATCATTGTCCATGCTGGTGTGAATGACCCGAGACGTACCTCCCTGGACTACATGAAAAAAGACGTAGAGGAGCTCTTTGATCATGTAGCCCAGGCCGGTATGACCCTGACCTTGAGTAGCATCTTACCCTCACCAAGAATGATGCCACAGTATAAAGACAAAATGATCAATTTTAACAACTGGCTAAAGTATTGGTGTCATTCAAAGGGGATCCAGTGTCTGCCAGCCTGGGATGACATGCTCGACAAGCCACGTTGCTTCGCTAGGGACGGCTTGCACCAGTCACCCCTGGGTTTTCGAATATTGGCAAAGGCTCTTGCCTCCCCCATAGTGCCTTTTTTAGGCAAGGCTCAAAAGACAAACCCACCTCCATAGACAACACAAAGAAAAAAAACTAAGGGTAATGCTGTTCAATGCCAGAAGTCTAAACCTCAAGATGCATGCACTCGAGACTCTCCTCAGTATGGAGAATATCGATATCTGTGCCGTAACAGAAACCTGGTTCAAGGCTCCCTTGAGCACCCCAGCACTAACAGGTTATACTTCATACCATGCTTTCCGGCCCCAAAACTCGGACCGGACCACAAAAGGAGGGGGAGTATCCATATGTATCAAAGATACCCACACCTCCAGGTTATTGGCACTGCACGAAGCATCGGAGACCATCCATGTGCAACTAACAGTGGGCAAAACTGCCTTTCAGTTTGTAGCCTGCTACAGACCACCCTCCCAAACAAAGGAACCTCACTCGGCTTTCCTGAGAACACTGGAGAATATGAAGGTCTCTCCAAACATCATTATATTGGGTGACCAACTACCCAAACATTGATTGGGAAAACTACTCAAGCCCCAACACCCTCGCCCAACGGTTCCTAGAATTTATAAACTCAAATGCTATGGAACAACTGGTCACCACTCCCACAAGAGGGGAAAACATATTGGATCTGGTCATCACCAACATGGGGTCTCTATGTTCCACACCAGAGGTATACCCCTCATTGGTAAGATCAGACCATAAACAAATCTCACTGGACATCCATATTCCATCCCCACCCCTAGCCAAGGAAACCACGGTGAAGAACTTCTCAAAAGCAAACTTCACACTTCTCAAAACAGAGGTGGAATCCTTCAAAGCCCCCAGGCCAGTGGAAAATACGGCCCAAAATGTAGAATCCTTTACAAAAGCATTCTATGGACACCTACAGGAATGCATGGAGCATGCTATCCCAAATAAGACCAAGACTCACTCCTCCAAAGGCAGGAGACCTGTCTGGTGGACCCCGGCAATAAATAATCTATACAACAGGAGAAAGCTACTACATAATGGAGCAAAATCCCAAAAAGGGAAGGCGTCTCTGATCAGTACTAGCAAGAAACTACAATCCCTCATAAAATCATCTAAGGCCAGCTTTGAAAGAAAAATTGCACAAGACACTAAAGATAATCACAAGGCCTTCTTTATTTATGTCAGAAACCTGGGACGCAACTCCCAGATATGCTCTGAGTTAGTGCAAAATGACAAAAAATACACTGAACCCACAGACATTGCCAACATCCTGGCAGGAAGGTTCAGTGCAAACTTCTCCCCCCCTTCCCCCCCAAAAGAGCAAATGTCTATCCCAACAGAGTGCAGCCTTCCTGAGATCGCAGATGCACAGGTGAGAGCTGCCCTCTCCAAAGAAAAAAACACAGCATCAATGGGACCAGACAGTGTCTCATGCTGCGTCTTACACGAGCTCCAAGAACAACTAAACCCTCATATAAAGTCACTGTTCAATCTCAGCCTTATTACAGGATATGTACCCAAGGAATGGCGTACAGCAACAGTGGTCCCACTCCACAAAGGTGGTGCCACAACAGACCCCAGAAACTATCGCCCTATAAGCCTGACTAGCCTGGTATGCAAAGCTATGGAGCGTATCATCATGGAAATCATAAACAAAGACATTGGGAACCTCCAGACACTGGATCCTACCCAATTCGGCTTTGTTAAGGGCAGATCTTGCCTCTTGAACCTGGTTGACTTCTTTGAAACAGTTACCATAGATGACGGGAAGGTAGTCCACACAGCCTACCTGGAACTCGCAAAAGCCTTTGACACAATACCCCACTCGGGCATCATAAATAAGCTCACCAGCTTAAATATCAACCCCTATGTCACAAGATGGGTTGCAGACTGGCTTAGGGATAGAACCCACATGGTCAGAATAGCAGGTGCCATGTCAAACTCTAAACCAGTTACAAGTGGCATCCCACAAGGCTCAGTCCTGGGACCTCTCTTGTTCGGTATATATTTCTCCGAGGTACAGGCTAACACGGGTGGACTATGGCTGACCAAGTTTGCAGATGACTGCAAACTGGGTGCCGTAATCGACTCTCCGGCTGACACAAGCATCCTCCAAAAGGGTCTCACAGAGACGGATAACTGGTGCTAGAGCCATGGCCTAAAGCTAAATTCCAAAAAGTGCATAGTCATCCCCCTTTGGGAAAAACAAAGTGCCCACAAATTACCACATAGGTGGTAATCCATTAAGTATGGAAGAAGTAATTAGGGACTTGGGGACCCAAGTAGATAGCAATCTCTCCTTTGACAATCACGTTACCAAGGTGGTTAGAAAGACCTTCTATATAGCCCACCTTATCACGAAAGGGTTCACATCTAGATCAAGAGAGGTCATTGTGCCCCTCTACTCATCACTTATCAGGCCCATAATTGAGTACAATGCCCCGTTTGGGATGTACCTTAACCGACACCTTCAGCAACTTGAAAGACCCCAAAAGTATCTCACCAAGAGGATCAAGGGGCTCAAACAGATGCCCTATGCACTTCGGCTAAAGAAACTCCAGCTCTACTCAGTTGCGTACCGCCTACTCAGAGGTGATCTGTGTCTGACATATAAAGCCATGTCCAACCCAGAATTAATGGACATGCTTCACCTCAGGAAATCCAAATCCCTTAGAGCTACACGCTCCAGGGACTTGAACCTCAGCACAGAAATAAATAGGACATGCTGGAGGGACAGATTCATATCCCAGAGGCTCCCCCCACTCTGGAACAAAATCCCAATCCATGTTAGGCAGAGCCCCTCACTGACCCTCTTCAAGAGAAATCTTGACGAGTGGATGGGAGATCATACGTTTACCCCTGGGATCTCTTCTGTGTCCCTGCTTGACAGAGGTACAGTAAACTAACCTTAAAAGGGCTACCTTCTGTGACCTATTATACAGAGGCACAGTCAACTAATCTAAAAGGGTGGCGAAAGCCAAACACACTCTGGCTAGGCTTATAAATGCCCTAGTGCAGACAGCCTAGTATCAACCTATGAACCTATAACTTGTATCTATTTTTAACAAATGTCTTCATATTATGTATAACTTGTTTCACAGTTGCAACCATAGAATTAGTATTATTTAACTAAAGAGGTAAATGGAAAGCCACCCAAGACATGGGGAGGGTGTCTTATGTTTTCTACAAATTTGTATAGATTGATACTAATCTTTTTTATTATAAAAAACAGATACTAGTCTAATATTAATGTTAATGACTTCATATTAGTAGACTTTATGTATGTGAATACAATGTCTTGAAATTAATGCCTGTAATGTATTCTGACAATTAATACAACTGCTATGCACATATACTTAAAAAAAAAAGAAAAACAGCGACTGTAGAAATAATATAGTCAGATCCATTTCCCTTTGTTTTACAGACTGCCAGATTCATTTTAGTGTCTGCACAAAGTATTTGGGAATGTGGAATTACAGCCAAAGGAAGAACAAAAATAATAGGGTACTTTAAATGCTTAAATACTGTAAATGACAACTTACCCTAAGTGAAAGTTATTAGTTCAAAATAACATGTGCAAAACTCATTTTGTGTCTTTCGGCTTTTCCCGGTTAGGGGTCGCCATAGCGGAACTCCGGTCCGCTAATGATTGGCAGTTGATTTTTACATACCAGCTTGCCAGGCCTGACGTACAGCCTTCAACGAAGGTACGCCCATTCACGCATGTCTCCATACAGAAGACACTCTAGCTGAGAACCAAACCGGACAGCGTCTTAATGTGAGGCGACAACGCTACCGCAGCACCACCACCGCGGCTATGAATGCAAAACTCACTACTGTAGCTTATTGGAAATAAAAATACAAGACAAGTGCTAAAATACGACTTCAAATGAGAGTCAGTTAGACTGACAGCATATTTAAATAAATGAAATGTTTCTGCCTTTCATCTACACATCTCAGGCATCATTAAATAGAAAGTGCTGTATAAAACAGCAGGCAGCTTACACTGACACGGTATAACTGACTGAGTACTTTAAGTATGTGCAGTGACATAGCTCAAACAACTCTTTCGCAGGACAATTGCGTCTGTGGTTTACACTTAGCTATCCAAGACTTTTTTTACGCCCCATAAGAGAATGAATACCGCAATAAAAATATCAAGTAGTATACTACATTATCATTTGAGAGAAGTACAGTATGAAATAACAGTAACATGAATCTGCACTGTACCATGTTCCTGCAGCAGTGGAACGCATTTGAAAAATAAGTGAAAAACATCTATTTATTGCCATCTACTTAAGGTGCCACACACTCCATGTTTAAGTACACATTTTGGTGACACTGTAATTTAATAAAACAGATTTGGTCCGTCTTCCTAGTGACAATTTCAGCAGCTGACAAGAAAACAAAAAACAGCCATGTGTCATGTACAAAGAAGGAGCTATAACAGGGATACAGCAGTTAGCTAAATTCAAGGCAACAGCAGAAGAGAGTTCAATTAATGTGAAAAACCTTCATTACCCCATAACTACAAATATGATTGATATTTCACAAAGCAACAGTTTATCTTCTAATCATGTACCCTCCTCCCATTTAGACCAACATTTAATCCAAACAGTATAAAAACAAATCAATATGTGCCTTCAGTTTCACAATAAAACAAAAAAATAGAGAAATCCATAGACAACTGTCTCCTCTGTTCCAAAGACATCCAGCATCTTTTTTCGTGTGTACACATAAAAGTGTTCAGTGATAGTGGACCACAGTCATCCATGACCCTTGAGCACGACTCTTAGTAATGTTCAGCCAAGCCACTATGTTATGCAAGCACCTCCATAACCTCATCTCCAGCTAGTTCTCAATCGAGCAGGATTTAGGGCTGCTGTAAGCTACCACGATGCTGCCTACGGCCTCCAGCTACTGAGTTAAAACAGTTGGTTGGCATTCTGTAGAAAAAAAATACCAAGCCTCAAGAGAGTCTTGTTGAAGAATACCCACTCACTCCTCTGCATCTTTGTGAAGCATTATACAAGGATGGCGGGGAATCATCAACTTCTGCTCCACACAAGGGGTACCTGAAGACAACAGGGACACTTGAAGGGTGAAGCTACAAAACAGGCATTGAAGGTTTAGCCAAAAGAGTAAGACAAAGTTGCGTGCCAATGCACAGCCATGCCAGATCCTGCGACCTTGGCAAAAGCATCTGCTGCCATCATATGCCACTTAGACCACTGAGACATTAGCTGTGGGTCAGAAGAGGTCTAAGACTTGTCTTGAAAGATAATTTACAGACATCTATTCTGTGGAATGTTGTACTATCTAAAGTAGGTCTTGCTGAAAGTATACCATTTGTGTAACAAAGTTTAACACTATCATGGATAGCACGAAGGACACAAACACACAGTTTCTCAGGCTACCTTATGCTCCAGGAGTCTAAACTGTGGGAAGGGCAATCGACAATGGAGAAGTGGGTCTCATCATACAAACCACTATTAATACAATGAAGTAAGTAATTGGAGTCTTTGTTCAAGGTAAACACTTCTTATTTGGCCAAAACATCTAGTCCTCTTTTCTGGAGACAATGGGTTATTGCATCAGGCTGTCACCATGCACAATTAAGTTTCCAGCAAGGGTTGGGCTAACCAAAAAAAAAAAAAAAAAAAACTGCACTGCATTCATGTAAGCTAGTCACAGCCTTGTTTGTGTGAAGTCAGTTGGCCACAGTCCACTGCATGGATTTCAGAACCTGTTTAAACCACAGTCAACCATAGGTTCATAGGTTCATAGGTTCATACTAGGCTATCTGCCCGAGGGCATTTACAAGCCTAGCCCATAGTTTTGTGGCTTACACCACCCCTTTAGTATGGGGAACTATACCCATTATTTTGCTGTGCCTCTGTTGAGCAGTGACACTGAGGTAATCCCTGAGGTATATCTGCGATCTCCCATCCATTGGTCAAGATTTCTCTTGAACAAGGCCAGTGAGGTGCTCTGCCTCACATATACCGGGATTTTATTCCACAGCATAGGGAGTCTTTGGGTGATGAATCTATCCCTCCAGCACGTCCTATTAATAGCCGTGTCGAGGTTTAAGTCTCCCGCCCTTGTGGCTCTGACGGATCTAGATCTTTTGAGGTGAATCATATTCATCAAATCTGGGTTTGACATGGCCTTGTATGTTAGGCAAAGGTCACCTCTGAGCAAGCGGTGGCGACTGAATAGAGCTGGAGTTCTTTCAGTCGGGCAGCATAGGACAGATGTTTGAGACCCTTTATCCTTTTGGTGAGGAACTTTTGTGGCCTCTCCAGCTGCTGCAAGTGTCGGGTCAGATACATTCGAATGGGGCATTGTACTCAATCATTGGTCTGATGAGTGATGAGTATAGGAGACTATGACCTCCCTTGATCTAGATGAGAATCCCTTCATGATAAGGTGGGCAATGTAGAAGGTCTTCCTAACTACTTTAGCTACATGGGTGTCGAATGACAGACTACTATCAACCTGGGTCCCCAGGTCCCTGATAACTTCTTCTGTGCTCAGTGGATTGCCACCTATTTGGTAGCTAGGGGTAACCTTGTTTTTCCCGAAGGGTATGACTATGCATTTTTTGGCATTTAACTTTAGGCCATGGCTCTGGCACCAGTTATCCGTTTCTGTGAGACCCTTCTGAAGGATATCTGTGTCAGATGTGTTTTCTACTATGGCGCCCAGTTTGCAGTCATCTGCAAACTTTGTCAGCCATAACCCTCCTGTGTTTGCTTGTACTTCGGAAAAGTAGATGCCAAACAAGAGTGGGCCCAGGACTGAGCCCTGTGGTACACCACTTGTGACAGGCTTTGAGTCTGACTGGAGGAAAGGAGGCTCATTCTTCATAATCTACAGCATTCAAAACTGAACCATACTTCTTATGTGGGTTTCATATATTTTCTTTTCTCTGAGTGCTTCCAATGCCTCTTAGGTGATGCAGGTTCTGTTGTAGAGGGATCTGTAACTGTAACTGCTGTGACTTCTTTGGGCTTTTTGGCACAGGACTGGGGAGTAAAGCACCCACAATTTTGAAACTGAACATGTAACATTAACTTCTACTGAAAAGGCAAGAATGAAAACGTAAAATTTCTTTACTCCAAGTACAAGTGAGCATAATTACAGTGAGTTGTCTGAGCCAAACAACTATACAAACACAGTTTGATTCTGGGCCTTTTAACTCCTGTACAGAGTATACCTCATTTCAGTTGCTCACAACACAAGTTTATTCACAACAGATAATATAGTTTCTGTAGCAGAACTCAATACAAAACACAGTCTTTAAACAGTTCAGTCTTGCTTCAGAATGTAAAAGTGAGCAAACATTTCCCTAGTATGTAGCACATTGGCCAAACTGTAGAAATAATAGATTAGGTACCACTCAGCAGCAAACACAGAGCCTTCTCCAATTATACCCCATTAGCAGTAGAATACAGCAGAGTCATCAATGCCTCAAGAGACGTATTCCAGTCAGTCTTACATTCAGAAGTCTCTGTTCTGGGGAAAAACCTACCACTCTTCAGTTCCAAAGAAAATCCACTGGACAAATGATTCCTTTTCTTGTAGAAGGAAATGACTGCTTCCTCAAAGTCATACGGTCTCCTAAGTGAAGGCTATTTAAATATATCTTACTACAGTTCCACCTTGCCTTAACTTCTGCCGGGAACTAATTTACGTTCCCAGCAGCTATTTGGGGGATCTTAGGGCATCTTAGGGCATACCAAATCATGCCAAGACTTAAAGTATACTTATAATTAAAATACCAGAAAAGAAAGGAGAAAACGTATACGAAATCTCCACACTTTTATTACTACAACTTTAGCGCTTTCATCCAAACAGAATGGACTTCATCAGAATGCCATGTCACAAACATTGAAAACATTTATACCTTCTGGAAACCATTTAATTAATTACAAAATAATTAAACTAATTAACCTCTTTTAAAGGCATACAAAATAATAGTAAATACACCACATAAATTACGAAGGAAACGAGCGTCAACACGCATAACTGGTTATTTAATACAGCTGTAAGAGTGACCAATGTCCTACAAAAGCTCATCCTCATAACATGAGTGGCATGGCAATAAAAAGGATTGTCGTTTGGGGCCCAAGTCTTGGAATGAATTTTTTGTAACAGTAGACAAGCAGCTTAAACTACTTCAAAAATTGACCTTGAAATTTAGGAAACTTCAGCTCCAGAACTGCTATCTAAGTGAATGTTTGACAGTCGAGCGGGTCCCTAAGGGTTTAAGGACTTGGAAATACCCTACAGGACTGGAAAAGGAAACTGAACTACATTGCGAGTTATATGAACTTTTCAACAGATGTGGTTGTGAACTTTTACAAGTTTTTATTAGCGACAATGATAAAAAAATGACTGAACTGGTTGACACGATATCTAAACTTGCCAGCATTATTAGTCAAAATGATTTACAGTTTGAGAGTAAAAAAAAACGAGTACATGTCTCTCTCTACAAGGGTAGATCAGATTATTTTTAATTTAAGGGCAAAAAGGCCAAAAAGTTACAAATAGACAAATATGATTATGGACCGCGGAGAGCTTACCCTCCCCCATCAAACTGTGGCACCTGTTCAAACGATACTCAAAACCAAATTTATATCAAACAAATAGGGGTGCAAGTACTAGCATTACTGCATGGAGAATACCTGAGACTGACCCTTTAGAATTTCCACCCCCGAAGAGGTCTGACAGACTGAGAAGCCAGGGGGATCGGAATATGGAGATGTAGATAGGGAGGACCAGATGCCATCAGGGACAGCCACAATGGGGGGAGGCAATTTTTAGAGGAATCGTTAACAGAAGTTGTTAACATTATTTACAAAAGTGGTGGTGATGATTATAAAAATGTATATAACTATAATGATATTCGGGTTACTAGTGAATGGGCTGATTTGTTTGAAAAAGGTCTGACCTTTGTACCAGCTAAGAAGGCTAGACTAGATGAGACGTTAGTTAATTTGAAGCTTTTTCCTAAAAAGCTTAATTTTGGTTTTTATTTTAAAAATGAAAATGGCAAAAAAGAAGTAACTGAACACCAATGTAAGAGACCTAGTACTTTCAACCTCCTGTTGTACCCAATGGTCTCCATCTTCGAGAAAATGAGTGCGTCTGATAATAGAAGATTGCTTAACAGTTCTATCACCAATTTTTCTACTTTTAATTTAAGTATAACAGAATAGGATTTTCTGAAGGATATAGTCAACAAAAAAGAATTGAGAGCGATGAAACCAGACAAGGGTGGGGCCTTGTTATTATGGGCACAAATGATTATGTTAACCAAATGTTCACAGTACTTTACACTGATGCATATCAAAAATGTCTGTTAATCAGATGAACATTGCATACTGTAAAACTGACTTGTTACTGGAAGATTTATTAGTCATTGAACACATTAACATATCTGAATATGGTTTCGTACAAGTTCAACATCTTAAGGTTCCTATTATCTTCAGCATTCCGAAGATTCGTAAGAGTACTGCTGACCCGTCCTTTGTGGCGTATTGTGGATGCAAAAGTATTCACAACATTTCCACTGGCAACATTTGACTATGACAAATGTGTGAATGGGCGTACCTTCGTTGAAGGTTGTGCGTTAGGGCCGGCAACTCAGCACATAAAAATCAACTGCCAATCATTAGCGGACCGGAGTTCCGCTGTGGCGACCCCTAACCGGGAAAAGCCGAAAGACACAACAACAACACTAAGGGAGTTTTGAAGAACAAAATTTACCTTTTTAAGGATTCATGGAATTTTCTGTGTAAGGTTTCAAATGAGTTGATTATTCTGACAAATTAATTTTTGTGACCATTGACATTCAATATCTTTTTTCTGTTATCGCCCATGAAGTTGGTTTTAGAGTGGTTTTACGAATACCTATGCTTCAATTCTGATTTAGATCATACCATAATTCTTACACTTAGAACGGTCATGGAAACAGTGCTTGAAAACAACTTTATAGTATTTGAAAAACAACTTTTCAGACAGAGGAGGGGTGTAGGCTTGTGCCCCTTTCTTTGCCAACACAGTTCAAACATTCTGGGAAGACAACTTTGTATTTACATCAGAGTACCGAAATAGTTGATCTCTGTATGGTTGTTTTCTTGATGACATTATTATATTTTGGACAGAAACTGAGGCTAGATTAGAACAATATTTTAGATATTTGCACACCACCACAGATTTTCTTAAATTTACTATGGATGTACAAGTAGACTATGTCAATTACCTTGAATTTTCGATCAAAAACCAGAGAGTCCTAAAGCATTTTGAATCCACAACTTACAGAAAACCAACGTATTCCAACTACTTACTGCATTTTAACAGTTGGCACACCAGCCATCAAAAAAAGTACCTGGTTAAGGGACAGTGTGTGGCAGGTTAGCTGGAATGGTGTCCAATGACACTGGATTCCAAGAAGAATGTAAAAAATTGAAATTCATGTTGGCAAGGAGGGGATACCCAGAGATTTTCTTGAACATTATTTTAAGGAAGTAGAAGCAAAAAGCTTACTGGGTCATCCCCCCCCCGCTGGGTACAGCAAATGTGGGGCAGTCCACTACTGCAGCAAGGGTCAATGATTTGAATCAAAATCAATATCACAGAGCACTAATATTACCTTTCAATATCCTCTTTTTACAATATTTGAACAACTGATTAAAAAAATGGAGCATCTTTGGTACTGATCCAGAATACACTGGTGCAGTGGGGGAATACCCCCGAATAGTTTACAAAAAAGATATGTGTTTAATTGAACTTATTAAACTCCCTGGTGGTGATGGTAGGATTAGGGTAGTAAAATGTGGTCACTGTTCACAATGCCAGTATATCTTTGAGGGGACAAGTTTTATTTTGGGAAATTTTGGTGAAATTATACTAGGGCAGAAATATTATTGTGCTAAGGCATTCTTTATGTGTCACAGTTGTACTGGTTTCTATACAGGGAAACTCAAACGGACATTGAGGTCTAGGATTTACCAACATTGTTATGACATAAAGAGGGCGGATGAAAGAAATGCTCTCTGTAAACATATCAAGAGACACTGCACACATTACATTTTTTTGTTATTGACCATGTTAATCTGGGGCAATGGGGAGGTCCCTTTGATGATTTTCTTGAAATTAAAGTGCTCAAATGGCAACTAAAATGCAATGTCGCTGTGTTTCCGGGGTTAAACAAAATGGTCTCCATTAGTAGTTTTCTCAAATTAAAAGTTACTTATGCTATTTGAAAAAACATTACTACAATAAAATTAAGATTTAAAAAAATATACAGTTTTTAAGTAATTTGTGTACTGTATTTATCTTGTGTGCCTTTGAAGATTTTAATTAGTCAATTGTTTAATTATTTTGTAATTAAGTGGTTTCTGGACGGTAAAAATATTTTCATTGCTTGTGACATGACATTCTGATGATGTCCATTCTATTCAAACAAATGCATGAAAGCTGTGGCGAATAAAAGTGTGGTAATTTCTGATACATTTTCTCCTTTCTTTTCTGTTTGGGCTTGGTTTGTGCTTTGAATTTACCAGTTGGTATACTTATACTTCTAGTCAACTGGTCATGGAGAGTGGTGGGTGAAGAATTTACTGGTTAGTGAAAAACCTCAAAGGGGAGGAAGACGGAGATTGCTGAGGCAAAGTGGCTTGAACTTGCCATGAAGGGCCAGGACAATGAGGAAGACATCAGTCTATAGTATACAACCTGGTTGTGTTAATTCTGCTTTTTAAATTTACTAAAATAGGGGAGCTATTCCTTGTGGAATACAGCTGTGCAAGGAATGTAAATACTCAAAAAATTGATGTCTTACAACAGGAACTGTCCCTCTAACTCTTGTTTGACCAATATTAGCTAAACTTCACATCAGAAAGGCCAGCAACAGAGAAAGCAATGTCTGCTGTACCATCAGCTTAATCAATATCTGGAAGATAGCGGTCAGTGGGACCAATACCTGCATACACGAATCAAGCAAGAATGAAACCAGAGTCAGATGGTTGGTGAAGGATGCAATGGCTATTGCTAAGACTACTGTGATCAGTTTTTGTCTGTATCAGTATCACACAGACTTGGAAAAGAAAGGCCAACACAGGTAATGGGAATGGATGAGACACTGGGGTAGAGATAGATAGTCCTTTTCTGAAGTGATTAGTGGCATTTTTTGCTGTTCTTGGACGAAGCCTCACTTTCATTTTGCACAAGTTTGTCAAGGTTAAACTAGGAGGATGTGGTAGATGCAGAAGAGGGACCTTGTTCTAGCCTCTGCAGTCTTTCACACATTTAACCATATGAAAGTGTCTTTTTTTTTAAGCACCCTACAGATTAGACACACCTGGGTGTAATGGGAGATACCCAAACAGAACACTTAGATGTCAGACTACAAGTGGTATTTGTTTACCAAAGGTGTACTTCTTTCTAGAAGCCATGACTGCTGAAATGACAGTTCACATGAGACTCAGCCTAAGGCAAAAATAGAGAGATTCAGGATTAATGTGAGAAAACGTTAAATAAGAGGTGACAAAGGTGAAGAAAGAACATTGTACCTTCTCAGTATCTACATCCACAAAGCAGCATGGGATCATTCAATGCAGCCATCCTCTTTCACTGCAATAAATGAAAGGAGTCATTAGTTAGACCAGTGCATTATGGGGTTTAGAGCAGGGTAAAGCCTACATACTCTGGGTAATACCATCTGAAGTATCAGCCTTGTGAGTTTGTCTGATGGAGCTCTACAATAGCAGGTCTAGCAATGTGTGACGTGGAATTACAGTCATAAAACAACACATAACATGCGGCTTTTTAAAAATGCTCATGAGCCACATGAAGCTCACTGCCTAATTTGATGTTTAAAGACAAAAGACTTTTTTAATGTTTGACAATTTATAGATCAAACATTTGTTCTCAATCATTAAATGTTCATATTTTTGAACAAAGTGTCATATTTCCATATACATATTATATACACACACACACATATATATATATATATATATATATGTATAGTGGATATAAAAAGTGTACACATACCTGTTAAAATGCCAAGTTTTTGTAATATAAAAAAAAAAAAAAGGAGACCACAATAAATCATTTCAAAAGTTTTCCAATCTTTAATGCGACCTTTAACCTGTACAATTCAATTGAAAAAAAAAACAAATCTGTTAAGGGAAAAAATATAAAAAATAAAAAAGTACAATAAGATGGTTGCATTAGTGTGCATGCCTTTAAACTAATATTTTGTTGAAGCATCTCTTGATTTAATTACAACGTTCAATCTTCTTGGGTACACACCTGCCATCAATTAAAGAGAGACTGATTATCCCCACATAAAGTTCAGTTGTCCTAGTAGGATTTTTCTGACATTTACTCAGTTGCCTGCTACAGCAAAAGTCATGGTTTGCAGAGTGCTTACAAAGCATCAAAGAGATCTCATTGTTGAAAGGTATCAGTCAGGAGAAGGGTACAAAAAAATTTCCACAGCATTGGATATACCATGGAAACAGTGAAGACAGTCATCAAAAAGTGGAGGAAATATGGGACAACAGTGGCGGTGCAAAGAAAGTACAGTTGTGTACACTTACCATAAATGTAGATGTTTGAGTGTATTCACTGTTGCAGTCATTACATTTGGGTTATCTGCTTGCAGGTAGCCCTCAGTCAACCTGATTAACAAAGTCTTGGGTCCTGCGTCGGTTGCTATCCCTTCTTCCATGACGTCAGGTCGTCATGGGTATAAAACATGCAGCAGACGCCATTACATCAGTTTTTTTTGCCCCAGATGTCAAGTGCCCCCCTAATGGGAAGTAATTAAATTAAAAGTACAATGATATACCTCCAACAAAAAAGGAAATGCACCAAAAAGCTTTTAAACATAGTAAAGGAAAGAAGAGGTATAACCAAAAGAAGTTAGGGGGCTGGAGGGAGAGTAACCAGGACTGCAACAGTGAAAACACTCGAACATCTACATTTATAGTAAGTGTACACAAATGTACTATGTTCTTCATGTTTCACTGTTGCAGTCATTACATTTGGGTAGATTCCCAAAGCTATGGTTGGGAGGCTGAATTCAAATAGCATTAGGACCAGCTATAAGGCCCTGCAAAACTGCAGTGGCAAAGCCAGTTCTGGATTTAGAGAAAACTGGCAAATGATAATGCTTGGTGAAGGTATGTACAGAACTCCAGGTAGCAGCTTCTAGGATGTCCCTGGTAGGGACGCCTCTGAGAAAGGTTGTAGAGGTAGATGCAGCCCTGGTGGAGTGAGGTCTGATCCCCTGGGGGATAGGTTTTCCATGGTGCTTATAGCAGAAATGAATGCAATGGCCTATCCATTTAGAAATGGTTTGCTTTGAAATAGCCTTCCCTCTGCCCCTGCAGCAAATGCCACCAGCAGTTGTTCACATTTCCTTTGAGGTTTAGTCCTGTCAAAGTAGAATCTAAGTTGTCTGTGCACATCTAACGAATGCAGTATCCGTTCCCCTTTGTACTGCGGATTGGGAAAGAAGGTTGGCAAATGAATAGGCTGGTTAAGAGCCACACTGGATACCACCTTGGGCATGAAGGATGGATTGGTTCTGAGGGACACCCTGTCCACATGAAAGATGATGAAAGGCTCCACAACCATAAGGGCCTGTAATTCAGATACCCTTCTAGCTGAAGGGATTGCTAAAAGAAAAGCTGTTTTCCAAGAGAGAAATTTTAAGTCTGCAGTAGCAGCTGGCTCAAAAGGAGGTAAAGTGAGTTTCTCCAAACCAAAGTTAAGGTCCCAGGCAGGGGTTGGAGCTCTCCTGGGTGGTCTCAAATTTTTGGCCCCTCTGATTAACGGCATGAGCAGTGGATGAGAGAAGAGGGGAGGTTCTGTGTTATAATGAGTTGAAATGTCTGAGGCGCGGATTTTAATGGAGGAAAAATACAGGCCCTTGTGAAGCATCTCAGTTAAGTATTGTAAAATCTGAGGTAAACTGCGCACTGCTGTGCTCATCCCTTGAGATTGGTTCCAGGCACAGAATCTTTTCCATTTTTCAGCATAACATTTTCTAGTACTGGGCCTCCTTGCCGCTAAAATGATATCCATCACAGGTTTACTGAGGGATGGTAAAGGAGAGATTAGGTAATTAGCCTGGCTGCAGGATTCAGTGTTAGAAGCTGAGGGTGCAGAATTTGGTTCTCCTGCTGGGACAACAGGGAAGGAGTCTGAGGCAGGTGCCATGGGAGTAACCCTGACACACTGCGCAGGAAGGGGTACCAGTGTTGTTGTGGCCAGTCTGGAGCAATCAAAATCATCCTTGGTTTGTCCTCTTCGATTTTTAGTAGTACTTTGGAGAACAGAGGCAGAGGGGGAAGGCATAGACTGATAGGTTTTTCCAGCTGAAGGACAGAGCATCCACTTTCCAGGCTTGTTTGTGGGGAGTCCTTGTGCAAAATTTGTCCAATTAGTAGTTCTGGAGAGAGGCAACTAGGTCTATATCTGGGCTCCCCCATTTGCTTGTCAACATGTTGAAAATCCTTGGTTCCAGTTTCCACTCGTGTGGGTCCATGAGGTTTCTGCTTAGTCTGTCTGCCAGTGTATTTAATTTTTCTGGCAGGAACTGAGTTTGTAGGTGCACTTGGTAGCTCAAGTCTGTGTTCCACAATGCCATGGCTAGTCTACAAAGGGGGTAAGAATGTGTACCCCCCTGCTTGTTTATGTACCACATAACAGTGGTGTTGTCCGTCTTTACCATTAGTTGTCCTGGAAGAATGTGGTCCTTGAAGGATCATTCTGTACAGCTAACATTTCTTTCTGATTGATATGCAGGTGCATTTGACTTGGCTTCAATTTGCCTTGAATGCACTTCCCTGCCAGGTGAGCCCCCCATGCATAGTCGATGCGTCTGCTGTTAGGGTTTGGGCGGCAGGGGTGGTGAGAAAGGTAGTCCCTTGTTTTGGTGGCAGGCCTCTGCCCACCAAAGGAACTCTAGGCATAGGCAAGGTATGATAGGAATCATTGCTTCTAGATCCTGAGAATGTTGACACCATAGGCTTTTTAGATACCACTGTAGTTTCCTCATATGCACTCTTGCATATGGAATTAGAAGAATGCAGGAGGCCATGAACCCCAAGGCTTGCAGTATTAGTCTTGTAGATAGCAGGGTTTTTGTGGCCACTTGTTTGAAGTAGGTTGTCAAATGAATTTGTTTCCCTGGCATGAGGTAAGCCATTTGGGAAGTTGTATTCAAGCTTGCTCCCAAGAATATAATTTGTTGACAGGGTACCAGGTGAGATTTCTTTTCATTTATGGTGTACCCCAGACAGGTTAGAACCCTTTGTACAAAGGCCAGATGATTCAAAAGTATGTCCTGGCCTTCTGCCTGAATTAGACAATCGTCCAGGTATGGGTATATTTGAATATTTCTTTGCCTGCAAAATGCAATAACTGGAGCTAGGCACTTTGTGAATACCCTGGGCGCAGTAGATAAGCCAAAGGGCAGTGCAGAGAACTGATATTGTGTGTAGCCTGCTTTGAAGCAAAGGTATCTTCTGCAAGATTCTCCGATTGGGATGTTCAGGTATGCTTCTTTTAAATCTAGTGTTGCCAACCAGGCGCCTTAGCCTAGCATAGGAAGCAACTGATGAAGAGTCAGCATCTTGAATTTTGGAATTTCCAAAATGGTGTTTAGAGTAGACAGGTCCAGGATAGGATGCCATGAATTGCCTTTTCTGGGTACCAGGAAAGATCTCGAGTAGAAACTTTGTCCCTTTTCCTCTTCTGGTACCAACTGAATAGCCCCCATTCTTAAGAGAGAAAGTACTTGGTTTTGGGCCTCTGCCCACTGATTTGGGGGTAGGTCCGGCCACCCGTTTGGTGTTGGCAACGTGTGGAAGTGAAATTTGTATCCCTGGGACACTATATTTAAAACCCATTTGTCCTGGGTAATGAGCTCCCAGTTCTTTGCATGAAAAGTAATCTTTCCCCCCCAAAGGGGCAGTCATTTGATAAGTGATTGGATATTTTAATAGAAAGTCATTGTGACAGTTTACCATAGGGGGAGTCTTACTACTCCCAGATTTGGAAGTGGAGGCCCCCCACTGATTAGTCCTCTGTGTCCCCTGGGACTGAAATGTGGGGTTTCTGCTGTGTCTGGGTTTGGCTTGAGAAGGCTGGAAAGGACCAATTTTTAGAGGGCCAGTGTCTACTAAATCTAGGAGGCTGAACTTGTAAGAAATCTTTAACAGTTTGCATAAATTTAGCTTAATCTTCCATCTTTTTAAGAACTTCCTCAGCCTTATTGCCAAATAGGCAGTCCTGATTTAAGGCAGCATCCAATAATTTAGCTTTAACATGATCGGGTAAAGACTGCTCCTTAAGCCAAGCATGCCTTCTGAGCACAGACCCAGTAACAGCAGCCCTGCAAGAGGCCTCTAAAGAATCAAAACCACATTGCAAAGTATGTTTTCCAACCTGTTCAGCAGAATACAGTAAATCCTGTAATTCTTTATTTTCCACACAATCAGGAATCAAAATAATTTTCTGTTTAAGCAATCCAATAACATGTTGCTGATACTTTAACATATGAAAATGGCAGTTTAAACCCTAATGGGCAAGGTTGCAGAAGTGTAAACCTTCTTACCCCATCTATCCAGCGCCCTGGAGTCTCTATCAGAAGGGGTAGGATTTTTAGCAGTAGAAGCCTTAATGCCCTTGGGCCCCTGTGAAATAGTCTCTGGATCCGCAATAGTATTTTTAAAAAGGAACTTGTGTGACTCAGGGACCCTGTAGTATCTGTCAGGTTTTCTGGGAGCAGGAGGCAAGGAATCAGGGGCCAAACTAGATTCTGAAAAAGCATCATCAACAATGTCTAGTACAGGAGGAATAGCTGAAGGCCTATGCTGAGGCAGGAGTAAGAAATCCCTGAGCCTCTTTTTTGAATCAGAAAATTCCTGGCTTTCCCAGTGGAAATGCTCCCTTAGAGTATGTAAGGTCTCACCAAAGGAAAAATCCTCTGGAGGAGAAGCAGAGGGAATAGTCCTCTGCATCAGAATCCTCAAAAGTAGATAAGGGCAAATCCAGATCATCAGAAGTATTAGAAAAAACAGAATCCTGGTCAGAAGATTCATAAACAACTTCAGTCATATGCCTCTTAGAGGGGGGGGGGGGGTTGGCTACCCCTGATTAGAGTTATTAGATCTTCAGCCATTCTTATCATTTGTTTTTTTAGGCAAAGAGGCCTGAGCATGTGGCTTGGGCATCGGGTTTTAGGCATGGTTCGAGATTTAGGCCTACTAAGTGAAGAAGGAGGCGTTGGTTTAATATGCAAGTCTGTAGGCCTGAATACACCCTCAGAAGCCGGTGCCTGCACAGCGGCTCCAGACCCATCTAAGGTAGAGGCATCCCCGGGTTCCATAGTTGAAGCATCTAGCGGCATACCGGACTCCGAATGGGTTTCAGTAGAGGCCTGCGAACAGAAGTAGCGGGTACCAGGGACTGCGAAAGCACCTCACTGAGTACCGGCGAACAGGCGACTGGCTTAGGAGAAGCGGCGTCGGCAGTTTTGGACCTCGGTGGCCTGTCTCTGTCTTTATCTTTGCGTTTTTTGGAATGCCAGTAGTCGGATTGCTAACCAAAGACATTTCTGGATAATTAAACTGAGAACCGAAATATTTAGAGGCGAAAATATACCCGGACTAGACGGATAGTGCGCTGATTAAATAAAGTACAAAACCAACAGCAAGGTACGTCGTGATCAGGGCCTAGGCAAGGAATATAGTACGAATGAAAATCTTTATGAGGTATTTGCTTTCCACAAGTAATGTAATTATTAACTTTTACTGACATCAGAAAGGAGCAAGAAAAAGTTCGCCAACGGGGTACTTAGCTTTAGTTGAAGACTTCAGTTCTGAAACTCGAAAATGAAAATTTCAGGAGTTGATCGAGCAGCACTTGCTTCTGCTTCGGGCACCGCACAGCGAGAAAGACTGATGTAATGGCATCCGCTGCATGTTTTATACCCTTGATGACCTGACGTCATGGAAGAAGGGACAACAACCGATGCAGGACCCAAGACTTTGTTAATCAGGCCGACTGAAGGCTACCTGCAAGCAGATAACCCAAATGTAATGACTGCAACAGTGAAACACAAAGAACATCTGAACATCCCTCCAAAATTGATGAAAAGACAAGACAAAAAAACTGGTCAAGAACGCTGCCAAGAGATGTACAGCAACACTGAAAGAGCTGCAGGAATTTCTGGAAAGTACTGGTTGTGTACTAACATGCGACAACAAACAAGCTTCCGTATTCTCCATATGTCTGGACTATGGGGTAGGGTTGCAATACGGAAGCCTTTTCTTACGCAGAAAAACATCCAGGCCTGGCTAAAATTTGCAAAAAAATACATCAAGTCTCCCAAAAGCATGTGGGAAAATGTGTTATGGTCTGATGAGACCAAGGTTGAACTCTTGGCCACAATTCCAAAAGGTACGTTTGGCGCAAAAAAAAAGAAGTTATGTACTTACCATAACATTCCATGTTTATAGTCCATCTCGCCTATATCCTTGCTGGATGGGTTCGGAGCCGGCACTCGGCTGATACTAAAGCTCGAGAGCTTTTACTGGCTCGCGGCTATCCCCTAACCCATGGTGCATCACGGCAATTCCCCAGATCTTGCGTAAGAAAAGGCTTCCGTATTGCAACCCTACCCCATAATGAGTGACAAAGGTATGAGGTCTTGCCCAAGTAGCTGGAGCCATGTCAGACTGGGAGGCCAAATCCAATTTGTAATGAGTGACAAAGGTATGATGTCTTGCCCAAGTAGCTGGTGCCATGTCAGACTCGAAACTGGTCACAAGTGGTGTCCCACAGGGTTCTGTCCTGGGACCACTCTTGTTCGGTATATACTTTTCCGAGGTACAGGCAAACGTGGGAGGACTATGGCTCACCAAGTCCGCAGACGACTGCAAACTGGGTGCCATAATCAACTCTCCAGCTGACACAAACATCCTTCAAAGAGGTCTCTCAGAGACAGATAACTGGTGCCAGCGCCATGGTTTAAAGCTAAATGCCAAAAAATGTATAGTCATACCCTTTGGCAAAAACAATGTGCCCACAAATTACCACATAGGCGGAAACCCATTAAGTACAGAGAAAGTTATTAGGGACCTGGGGACCCAAATTGATAGCAATCTCTCCTTTGAAAACCACATTGCCAAAGTGGTTAGAAAGACCTTCTACATAGCCCACCTCATCACGAAGGGTTTCACATCTAGATCAAGAGAGGTAATCGTGTCCCTTTATTCATCCCTCATCAGGCCCATCATAGAATACAATGCCCCTTTTGGGATGTACCTTACCCGACACCTGCAGCAATTAGAAAGACTCCAAAAGTATCTCACCAAGAGGATCAAGGGTCTCAAACAGATGCCATATGCTGCTCGGTTAAAAAAACTCCAGCTCTACTCAGTTGCATACCGCCTACTTCGAGGCGATCTATGCCTGACATACAAAGCTATGTCAAATCCAGAATTAATGGACATGCTCCACCTCAGTAAATCTAAATCCCTTAGAGCCACACGCTCGAGTGACTTGAACCTCAGCACAGAAATAAATAGAACTTGTTGGAGGGACAGGTTCATAACCCAGAGGCTCCCTTCGCTCTGGAATAGAATTCCAGTTCATGTGAGGCAGAGCACCTCACTGAATCTCTTCAAGAAGAATCTCGATAAGTGGATGGGGGATCGTTGGTTTGTCCCAGGGATTACTCCCGTGTCAATATTAGACAGAGGCACAGTAAACTAAACCTTAAAAAGGGCACAATATACTCAAATGAAGGGGTGGCATAAGCCATACAGAATCGGGCTAGGCTTATAATTGCCCCAGGGCAGATAGCCTAGTATGAACCTATGAACCAAAGAAAGTACCTACATACACATAATAGTAATTATACTATCAATAACTATGTACATACAAACAAAGGTACTTTGTATTACTTCCATGCCATATGAACAGACCACTAAAACAAGGTCAGACAGCATAATGGATTGTACACCAGTTCCTCCAGGATACAGGAAGGGGGAAGGAGGGTGGGACACAAGAATGTAGGCGAGATGGACAACAAACATGGAATATTATGGTAAGTACATAACTTCTTTATGTTATGTAGTCCTATCTCACCGTAATCCTTGTTGGACGGGACAGCATCTCCAGCACCTATATCCCGGGTGGCTCAAGCAAAGAGATACTTCAGCACAGTGGACCCCCAAAGGATGACCTGTCCTGAGAGGCCAAATCCAATTTGTAATGAGTGACAAAGGTATGAGGTCTTGCCCAAGTAGCTGCTGCACAAATGGTATCAATCACTCACATCTAACATCCACATGGGAATGTTCCTGCTCCCACCCCTCATAGCCTATTCTCAACTTCCTACACTCATCCATCTCATATATTCCAGATAACAACTTCATATTTGCATCTAGCAAACAACTTCTTATTTGCATCTAGCACATTCCAAGCCTACTACAACTAACTTCTTATCTTCTAATCCTATTTCATCTTAAGAAACCATATATTTACTAGAGCAATGTTCTCCTATTTAAAAAAAAAAAAAAAAAAAAAAAAAAAAAAAAATATATATATATGTGTATGTATATATATGCGTGTATATATATATATATATATATTATTGTAACCTCAGTATTTTTGTTTTGTCTTAGAACCAGAAATAGTTAAATTGTAAATTGCTGTAATCTTTCTAATCTTTCTGTAACCTTTGTGTTGGAGCTTTTCTCCCCAGGACTCCATTGAAAATGTTTTTTTTTTTGGCCCAATGGACTATGCTGGTTAAACGACTGCAAATAAATAAAATAAATAAAAATTGGGAGTTTTGATCTGAATGTATATGAAGCTGATACTGCCCTAGCTGAATGGCCTTTTACTTTAGCAGGTAGTTGTTTCCCAGCATTTTTGTATGCAAATGAGATGCATTGTGTAAGCCAGAGTTACCTTGGAGACGGGCAAGCCTTTGTTTTTGTCTGAGAAGGAAACAATTGATCCAGTTTCTGAAAATCTTTAGTCCTGTGCAGGTACAATCAGAGAATTCTATGGACATCTAATTGGTGTAGTCTGTATTCTGATTTATTACTGTAATTTGGGAAGAATACTGGTAATTCAATAGTTGTGTTTAGATTATGTTCTGAACATAACTTAGGGAGGAAGGAAGGATTAGTTCTTAGGGAAACTCTATCCTTTTGGAATATAATATAAGGAGGTCGAATGGTCAGGGCTTGCAATTCTGAAACCCACCTAGCAGATGTTATAGCAACTAAGAACAACGTCTTCCAAGACAACAATTTCAAGTCAGATGAAGAAGACTGTTCAAACGGTGGAGAAATCAATGAGGTCAGAATTAAGTTTAAATCCCAGGGCTCTGGAGGTCTGAGAAGGATGACTCCTTTCAAAAAGGTTTTGCATAAAGAGTCGGACATAATTGGATTTCCCATGTTCCCAAAATGATAATTAGAGATGGCAGCTAACTGAACTCTAATAGTAGCAGCTGCTGCTCCTTCTTGAAAAACAGATGCAAGGAAGGACAGGATAGACTATCTGGCTGAGTAGGGATCTTTGCCTTGTTTAGCTGCCCAAATGGAAAACCTTTTCCACTTAATGGAATATAATTTCCTAGTGGAAGGTTTGTGGGAAGAAATGAGAATGTGTTTAACGGTAGGAGAAAGGGATATACACCTGGCTATTCTTGGAACTGGAGCAGCCATGCTGTCAATTTCAGGGTTTGGATGGAACTGTCCTGACTGATGAATCAGAAGGTCTAGAGATGGCTCCAGAATCCATAATTCCTTCAAGAGATAGGGCCACAGGAAGGGGAACCAGAATTGGTGAGGCCAGTAAGGAGCAATGAGGATCAGGGTACTCCAACAGTTTTGCTTTCCGAATCACTTTTGGTATGAGAGGAAAGGGTGGAAAAGCATAAAGAAGTCCCGGAGGCCAATTGTGGACCAGAGGATCCCTGGGTGACATCCCAGGATGCAGAATGAGGGCAAAGTAGTTGCTGCATTTGGTGTTCATGTACATGGCAAATAGGTTGCAGCAAGGTTGGCTCCATTTGTGGAAAATCTCTTCTGCAACTTCTGTTTTCAGAGGACCACTCGTGAGGAATTGCTCGACTAAGTTTGTCTGCTATCACACTGGACTTCCCCAGAATGTGCGTTGCTACCAGAAAGAGTTGAGTGTCTATCGCCCATTTCTATACTCTTTGTGCCTCTCGACAAAGTGGGTAAGACTTGGTTCCCCCCTTGCTTGTTTATGTACCACACTACAGGCATGTTGTATGATTGAATCACAATTGTCCTGGTGGGAAGAGAACTGTGAAGTGCTTGCAACGAATAAAGCACTGCTCTCATCTCCAGAACATTTATGTGCAAGTGGTTCTCATGACCCTGTCAGATACCTTGGACCATCATTCCCAGATAATGCCCGCCTCACCCTATCTGGGAAGCATCCGTGGTCAAGACTGCATTTTGTTGAGGGAGAAAAGGGGATGACCTAGATAAAGCTGATCTGTATGCAGCCACCATGTTTGATCCTTCTTGTAGGAGTTTGTGATGAGTATTTGGTGGGACAAGGGTAGATCCTGCATTGACCACTGGGCAAATAGTAGCCACTGAAGTACTCTCATGTGAAGATAACAGAAAGTTCACACCGGGGATCACACCAACATCACTACTAGATAGGTGCCAAGGGTACTAGCTGCTAGTACAAGGGTTTAGGGAACTACTAAAGGGGCGGTGAATACCGCACAACGTGGCTGGGCTAATATATGCCTTCGGCAGATAGCCCAGTACCAACCTAGGAACCTATAAGATGGGCTACAGGAACTAAGAGAATGGTGGATGCCATACTCCCTAGACCTTGAAGAACTATCCTGGCTTGTACTTTGTCTTTGTTCAGCAAGAATCTGACTTGGTTGTGCAACAATTCTACCCTTTCTGATGTCAGTTTTGCTGTCATGGTGGTTGAATCTATGATTGAGCCTAAGAAGACAATGTGCTGCTATGGAGATAAGGTGGATTTTTTTTAGATTTACTGTAATCCCTAATCTGGTGCACAAGGATAGAGTCTCGTCCCTGGCTTGGATTAGTTGGTGCTTGGTATTAGCAGTGAGGAGCCAGTCTAAGTATGGAAACACCTGGAATCCCTGACGTCTCAGGTGAGCCATGACCATTTGCCATACATTTGGTGAACACTCTGGGGGCTGTAGTGAAGCCAAAGGGCAGTGTTCAAAATTGAAAATGACTGGCTCCCAGCGAAAAACGTAGATGTCTTCTGGAGCACCTGTCCATTCTGATATGGTAGTATGCGTCCTTAAGATCTATGGAGCACATCCAACTGTCTTTTCCAATAAACGGAAAAATTGACTGCAGAGTGATCATACAGAACTTCGATTTTTTTACAGACTTGTTTAGCTTGCTGGCATCTAGAATTGATCTCCAGTCCCTGGTCTTTTTTGGAACTAAAAAGAATCGTAAGTTCCAGATCCTGTTTGCTCTGTGGGGACATCTTGGATGACTCTTTTTTTTTGAAGCAACGAGATGACCTCTGATGTTGCATGGTCTATTTGAATGGGTACAAAAAATTCAGAGCCAGCAAACGGTGACATGATAAAATTATATTGAACAAAAATCACAGCATGTTACAAACCGGTTTCGGCTGGCAAAGCACAGCCTTCTTCAGTGTACAAAAAGTTAATGCAAAAAACAGTAGCTGCATATATACAGATAGCAACAATCCCATTGGTTAACTGTCATAAATGTTCATTGAGTCCCGGTGGGAACAAGCCACCCAGTCTGATAATCCATTTCCTTTCCTTTGCATTTAATATGGAGTGCCATTGGGATTTATTAGCCCTATTGCCAAAAATCATGTCAATAATAATAAAATTGAATTTACTTGTAGAATGTGCTATGGTGTGTTTATACAAAGCATTATATATCTTTTTTTGTTTGATATTACTTTGGTGCTCAGAGATTCTAATCCTGAGAGGTCTGGACGTTTGTCCAACATAGAAAGCACCGCAGCTACAAGAAGCTAAATAAATAATCCAATCACTGGAACAGTTAGAAAAGAATTGCAAATCAAAAACTTGTGAACAATTGCGCGTAGAGAATTGTTTGGACTTTTGGATGTATTTACAATTATTACAATGTCCACATGGAAAACAACCCTGTAAGGGTTCCCCTGTCAATGTTGTTTGTGTCAAATCTGATGATTTATTATCCCTATGTTTGTAATGATTGAAGAAGGAATTAAGATTCTTCCCTTTCCTATAGGAAAAAAGACAACTTTCAGGAATAATACTGTTTATCTCCATGTCACATTGTAAAATATTCCAATGTCTCCTCACACTTTGAATGAGGCGATTTGAATTACGGGCAAATGTAGTTGTGAATCTAAGGGGTTGACCAGTTGAGTCAGTGCGTGTCTTGTATGTTAATAGGTCACTTCTGTTCAAAGAGCTAACCTTATTACTGGCCATAGCAATCTGGCCACTTTTATAACCACGGGATCTGAATCTGTTGGTTATATCTAATTTGTGTTTCAAATAGGTGCTTTCCACAGAACAAATACGGTGGGTGTGTGGCACGTTTGGTAAAGACCGATTTATAGGGGGATCGAAAACAAAGGGAATGAGTTAACCTCTGGAAATTACATTTTGTACCCATCAATCTTGGGAAATTTGTAGCCAGGCATTTGGGTACAGTGAGAGATGACCCCCAACTCCCTCTAGAGATGGACAGTTGGGCAACCCCTCAGGGGCAATGAAAGGGACGATAAGAGAAAGCATCTCTATCACTCTGGTGTTGCAGACCCCCTCTGCCACGAGCATGACGTCTACCATTATAACCTCCCTTTCTGCCTCTGGGGGAGGGCTGACCTTATGCCTGAAGGAAACCTTTTTTGGATTTACAGAACCACATTTTCCCTCCTGTTTAACCCTTGGGATAGGCTCTAGAAGGAAGGGAGAAACGTACTCAGACAGCAGATAAGGTTTTCCCTTTCCCTTCCTGCTCGCACCTGGTCAAAGTCTCTTTTACCTGAGGTCCAAAGAGAGTTGAACCATCAAAGGGGACATTGGTAAAGGAAGACTTAAAGGATTCTGTAAAGTTGCATAGATGCATCCAGGAATGTCTCCTAAGAGAGATCCGTGCTGTGGCTGCCCTGCTCGCTCCATCAGCTGCATAGGAAATCAGCCTCATGGAGGAGTCAGCAACAGAGAGATCCCTTTGAAGTCTAGTAAAATGGGACAGTTAATTCAGCGATCGTAAGGTAAATGCCACTGAAGAAACGGTATGCTTTCCATACCTATCCATTGTCCTAGACTCTTTATTAGGAGGATGGATATTCAAGGATGTCTCTGACAACTCCTTCTTCATGGCTGCTGCTACCACCATAGCATCCACAGGAACCCCATTAGTTAGAAAATATTTGTCTTTTGGAGCGGTCATAAATTTGTTTGGCCTCCTTGGGACAGGCTCCAATGCGTCCAGAGAGGTCTAAGCTTTCAGGGATATGACCCCTAAAAGTTGGTCATATGGCGGTGTCACCCAGGAGGTGGAAGGTCGGGAACCAAAAGCCTCGAGGTACACTGATTCATCCTCAGTAGGATTAGAGGTCTTCCAATCACTCCTCTAAGGATTTCACGGATGTCCACAAAGGAGAGGGGGATCTGGGGGACCCTTATGACTCATCCAAATCAGTGTCCGAAGTGACAGACTCAGGTGAGTCAATGTGCTTCCTCTTACAAAGTCTCTTCCGAGGGACCTCTCCAGTGGGATAATCTGGGGAGGTCTCAGAAGAGGGGACTCCTCCAATGGGGGCTCCTTGGGGCTCTGGTTCCCTACCCTTAGGGGCAGGTAGGGGAGAAGAAGTTGCTACCGGCCGCTGGAGGGACATCGGTTCCAAAGGCAGGCCTTTGGCACTAGACAAAGCTTTCTCTACTGCTTCAAAAGCCTTACCACCCCGCTCCGAAGACCTCCACTCAGAGGAAAAGGAAGGCCGACTCCAAGGAAGAGGGACAGGTTCCAAAGCGGACGTGGGAGCGGAGTTCACATGAGCCGAAGCACCGAGAGGAAGAGTCGGTTCCTTAGAAAAACCGGGGTGACTATCCCTTTCGGAGTCGACCCGAGAGCGTCAGCTCCCAGACCTCTCAGCTCCAGATTGAGCCGATGAGGATAGAATTATCGGTTCTGAAGCAGCAGGAAGAATTCTCGGAACTGAAGGTTTCAGCACTAAAGGACCCGAAGCGTTAGACTCTGACAGCGAAGCAGTCGGAGGAGGAGCAGTAGCCTGAAGATGGGATGGCTCCAAAGCCTTTGGGTCCGGAGGAGCTAAAATTTTTGCCAGCGCTGGTTCACAGAGGAGCCTCTTCACCACCCACTCGACATCCTCATCAGAAAGTGTCCTGGAGGAATGGGTGGAGATAGATGGAGGTCTCCTCCTTTCCAAAATAGGAAATCTCAAGGTTGATGAAACCGGTTCCAAAACAGGTGAGTGTCTCTACATAGAAGGTTGTCTCGGCACCGATGAAACAGACAACATAGAGACTGAAGAAGCAGAATCGGAGCCAGAACTCTTTGGCTCCGTCGCTTTAGATTTCTTTGATGGTTCCGAAGCCGGAACAGATGGAGATTTTATGAGTTTTGGGAACTGTCTGACCATGTTCCAGCTGTTTCTGGAAGGAACTACTCATAAGGCCCCTGTCTAAGTTTTCTTTTTTTCATTAAGAACCCTAGTACTGAAAGCATGACAGAAAGTACAGGGTTCTTGTAAATGAGCTTCTCCAAGACAGTATACACACAGCTGGTGTGACTGTCAGTCAGTGACATTTTTTGAGAACATTTGTTGCATTT
This sequence comes from Protopterus annectens, assembly GCF_019279795.1. Taxonomy (NCBI): domain Eukaryota; kingdom Metazoa; phylum Chordata; order Ceratodontiformes; family Protopteridae; genus Protopterus; species Protopterus annectens. Next base: position 1,605,179,897 of record NC_056731.1, read on the forward strand.
TTTTAAAGCCAGAAGGGCGATGTTCTTGATGTTCTCTGTCTATCTTTAGAGATATTTCTGCTAAGAAGAAATAACGATATAAAAACAACAAACACAAACCAAGAGTACAACTATAAAAGGAGAAGGAGGAAAAAAAAAAAATATATATATATATATATATTTTTTTTTATAGGAGAAGGAGGAGTAACACTCAGAGAGGAAAGGCCCTTTAATTTAAACGGTCAACTACGGCCCTCTAATTAAACGGGCCATACAATCCTTAAGCAAAGGGGACAGGGGAACAAACACTCACTACAATCACTCAGATAATAGGAAAAAACTAGTTAATAGAAAAGGGTGAAGAAATATGTGAAAAATATCGAAAATATATCAAAAAATGTTTACTTAGCCAACGAGCCAGTAAGAAGACAACATTGAAGCTTTTGCGGCAAACGAGATCTGAGGAATTGCCGTGATGCACCATGGGATAGCGGATAGCCTCGAGCCAGTAAAACTCTCGAGCTTTAGTATCGGCTGAGTCAGTGCCAAGGATCGGCTCCGAACCCATCCAGCAAGAATTATGGCGAGATAGCACTACTTAACATTAACACTTCGCATCACCAAAGAACACCATCCCTGCGGTGAAGCATGGTGGTGGCAGTATCATGCTTTGGGGTTGCTTTTCTTCAGCTGGAACTTAGGCTTTAGTCAAGGTGGAGGAAATTATGAACAGTTCCATATACCGTCACTTTTGGCCCAAGACCTTCAGGTGTCTGCTAGAAAGCTGAAGATGAAGAGGAATTTCACCTTTCAACATGACAATGACCCCAAGCATACATCCAAATCAACAAAAGAATTGTTTTCACCAGAAGAAAATTAAAGTTTTGGAATGGCCCAGGCACAGCCCAGACCTAAATCCAATACGAAACCTGTGGGGTGACCTGAAGAGGGCTGCACACAAGAGATGGCCTCGCAATCTGACAGATTTGGAGCACTTTTGCAAGGAAGAGTGGGCAATATTGCCAAGTCAAAATGTGCCATGCTGATAGACTCCTATCCAAGAAGACCGAATGCTGTAATTAAATCAAAAGGTGCATCAACAAAGTATTAGTTTAAGGGTGTGCGCACTTATGCAACCAGCTTATTGTACGTTTCTTATTTATTTTTATATTTTTTCCCCTAACAGATTTGTTTTTCAATTTAATTGTACAGGTTATAGATCTCATTAAAGGTGGGAAAAGTTTTGAAATGATACTATGGTCTAATTTTTTTATATCGCAAAAACCTAGCATTTACCAGGAGTGTGTACACTCTCTATATCCACTGTATATGTTTTATATACCTATGGATGGATGTCAATACATCAAAAAGTCAGCACACTGACAGACAACTGACTGAACACAACTTGTCAATGCTCAACCCATCAAAAATAAAACTGAAAAAGAAAACCATTGCTTTTTGCAGGGGGAGGGGGGGCAAGCACCCCTTCACCCCTACTTCCTCCTGCTAACAGTATATAACAATTCTTAGATCACACTACAGTAGAGAAAGTGTAAATCCCCATATCCGCACTGTACCACAATCTCAAACTGTAAAAACGACAGTAGATTCCCTCATCTGTATTTTACTGTACTGGCAAGTCTCTCTTTCTCTGTGCCGCCCCACCCCCTGCAACCATGTTTTCAATATTCTGAGATTTAGATATTTTGTGCTAGAAACAGCTTTTAGATCTCTTGACTTTAAATAACATGAATAGCACCCATACACAAGCATGCACATACACACACATACATACACAGATGGTTACAGCAGCCAGTCAACCAGTTTGGAAAGTGGCAGAAATCCAAAGTATCCACAGAAAATCTGTGTAGACATGGGAAGAACAGACAGACACCACAAAGACAATAGCTGGAGTTCAGGACTGAATCCCAGAGCTCTTATGGTATAAACTTAATCTCTAAACTAGTGTGCTGCTGAACAAGACTAACTTTTTGTGCTTCCAGATTTACTTGTAAAAGGGACTGCAATGTACCAGAACATGGAAAAAAGAGTGGATGTGGTCCTAATCCTACAGTGGGCTTATCATACCTGCTGCAGATATTTAAACATTCGATAAACTTGGAAAAATCTACAAAGCATTCTTTGAAAAAGCTGTTTTAACTGTACAACTACACAGTGTCTGCTGCTGAAGCAACAGCATACAGAGTTTACTACGGGTCATTCTGCAACAAAGGTTAAACTCCGTCTTTCAAACACTGCTAACTAAACATCTTCCTTTTTGTTAAATAAAACAGTAGCTGCATCTTTGTTGTCATTCATATTTCCTTTATCAGTTCAGTGTATATGATAACCCTCCCTTTTATTATTTTAACTGTTCACATCTCAACAGCAGAGGAACCATAATATGATCTCAGAGGTCAATGAATTTAGTGCAGCAATTCAATACAAATATGTGCCAATCTGTTAATCCTTCTACAGTAAATGAAGCGAAGGTCTGAATCCTAACACTTTAGGGTAGGCCATGGTCCAAGGACAAGCAGCGGCAAGCTTCATGTACCAGGCAGAGACTGTTACCCATCGGGATAGCTCTTGCCTTAAGGAAGATAGCTTACACTAATGCACAATCCGCAGCTCTCTATAAACTCTATGCTTCCAACTGTCACTCATTCGGAACTGCTGACAACACTAGCTGTCAGTGTCACAGCTGTACTACTTGTAACAAAGCTGAGACGATCTCACAGGCAATTTCTTTGGGGAAAACTGAGATAAATATTTGGAAGTGTTTCCAGCAAGCTGCCAGGCAACCATTTGTTTCATCTCCTTTTAATGCAGCTGTTTGACCTCAGAATTCAAGTCACATCACCCTTCAAAAGACACACATACAGGAAGAAAGTAGTCATGTTCAGTAACAGTTGAGTTAACATTTAAGACTGGATATTAGGACTGCCTTCTTCTGCTTGCAATTTTTATTTAATTAAAAAAACCTGTACAATTACCTCAGCAGCTAACAAAACATGTCAATTTGTCAAAACACATTCTCTTCATGTAACCTGGCATTTTAAAAAGACGTAATAAAACTGGTTAAGGTACACGTGGCATCTCATGCTAATGATATTCTGAATATCTCCAAGAAACAGAGCTGCCTTTTCTCTTCCAAGACCTTTCAACTATAAGCTTTTTGTCTAAAAAAGGTGATCTGAGATACAGCAAGTAGTTTCAGTTGTCGCTAAAACCTCAATAAAGCTCAAAAATAGCCAAACACAGTGAAAGAACATCCTGAATCACATAATCAGAAGGAATGCACAAAGACAGAATTGCAAGACCAAGTAACATAAGACAAGTGTCTTGTTTTTTTTGCTAGTGGGTGTGTGTGACTGGCCAAACTTGGACATGACACAATGTTCTTTGTATTCTGTGAAAACCATCATGTTGTTACCATCAATGTTGATGCCATTACCAAGTTTTATGAAACTGATCATCTAAATCATATTAGATGGATGTAACGTTTGTTGTGGGCTTGATTTCATTCTGCCAAAAATGTGTCCGAAACTGTTACAGTTACGTGCGTGTTACACCTCAGTTACCTTTGTTTGTGCAAGATACCTCACTTTGCCTTAGGCCAAAGGTTACAGCTGAAAATGGTCACCTACCTGGTTAACAAGCAAATATATATATATATATATATGGGATGTCTGCAAGTATATACATAAGCACAAGCACGCATACAAATGCACAGACAAACATGCCTAGCGCAACACAGAAGAAATGCACAGAAAAATCAATTCATGCGGCCCATATTTATTTACTTCCAAAATGTTTAGTGTCTTAACTAACATACATAATACTGTTCAACTATCCAGGATTTTGCAGAATTTCCAGATTTTTGTCTCATATTTTGGTCTGTTCCTCATAAAATGTGTGGTTTTCTGGCAAATCATTGAGCACTGAAATAACTAAATGACAGGCATTTCATACTTCACATCCTTCAAAAAATGTACGCTCATGCAAATTCTTCTATTCTTGTAAATGTCTAACTTTATTACAGCAATAATTAAAATGTCCCTAATTCTGAGCCTTTGTCCAACTGATTATTTTTGGCTTTGCCCACATTTCTTGTGTTAAGAAATTGCGAGGTAAGTTGTATGTTAATAAAGCATATGCATTCTACATGAAAATGTCTTACAATTTAAAGACAAGAGGGTACAGCAAAACCCAAGTAGTATGCCCCGGATAGTAAATTTCTCATTCAGTCATTTACTAGCCTCTATCTTTAACTTACATCACATACGAAAAAAAAAATAAATCACCTGTTTAGAAATAAAAGTAGTGAATGCCAAGTCCACATTAAATGTCATGAAATTTACTAACTCACTACCACTAAATAAATAAATGTAATACTAAGAAGCATTAAAGGAAAGGCTCTATGAGTATGTATATGCTGTGAATACTAAGAAGCATTAAAGGAAAGGCTCTATGAGTATGTATATGCTGTGAATACTAAGAAGCATTAAAGGAAAGGCTCTGAGTATGTATATGCTGTGAATACTAAGAAGCATTAAAGGAAAGGCTCTATGAGTATGTATATGCTGTGACTACTAAGAAGCATTAAAGGAAAGGCTCTATGAGTATGTATATGCTGTGAATAAGAGAAGATACCAATTAATACTTTTGCAAAACATTGGATATTATTTCCCAGGCTTAATGTTTTCCTCTGTTTTACTATAGGTTCTGTTTTACTATAGGTTCTAATTAGAGGGATAGGGAAAACAGAAAATGATTTACTGAGAATGGGGTCTGAATTCCAATGTAGAGAAGAGAATACTAAATGTCAAAGCCTAAATTAGAAATTCAGTATCAGGCCATATCTGAAGCAAATGGAAGTCTTTAATTAGTAATGGATGCAGTTCTGTGTGCATTTTTTAAATGTACTGCGGCACCTTTTGCTCTTTATTTTTTGGTTGGGGGATTGACACAGGTGCACTAACTGTCCCACTGTTCTAGAGTTGTGGTACATTTTAATTTGCCCTGATGAAGTCCCATACAGAAAACTTTCATTAAAGACTTTTCAGTTGATTAGTTTGCGCTCTGCTGCTTTTTATTTTAGGTTTTCCGGTTTCCTTGCAACTCATTTGATTTATAAACTGTTGAACCTTGATCAATGTCCCAAGCAAGGCATACTTACCGTCTTTTGAAAGCTATTCTAAAACAGAGCAATCTCTGGTATTCTTCTCGGGCCCACTTATTACCCCTCATTATCACCTCTTCTGTAAAAACACCACATTCTTAATCCAGGGACCAAAATTTTGAAATATGGGTTCATATAAAGAAAAAAAAAATATCTCTACAGGCACGAAAAAACTTTTCAAGAAGTGTATACTTTGTTGATGACATTTTCTATTTGTGGAAAAAAAAGAATGGAAGTAACAGAGGGGAGTTTGGCACAAAGATAAAAGGCCAGGGGACTGATAAATTAAAGATCATCTCTGATAAAGTTTTCAGCAGAGTCTAGAATGGAAATTGCTGTTAAAAAGGGGGTAATTATTAGGGCCCATAAATAATGGCATGATGAATATAAGAATCAATCAGAGGAGGTAAGAAAAGACTGGGAAGAAAGAAGAAAAAGGCAAGATACAAAGGAAAAATGGGAGAACATGGGTACACTTTCCAAGTATGCAACAAAATACAGAAATTTTGGAATTTTAAACTCCAGACAGGAAAGATAGGTCTTCTTGACGACCTCATACAAAGGACACCCTTTAAGAAGCTTTCTCAGATGGCTTAATTACTACACATGGAAAAACTGTTTGGAAATGTTTCATAGGTATCTTTATATCTCAAAGACACTTCAGACAATTTTTAGTCAGGTAAATAGCAAATGTTGGATGTGTGTTTGGAAAGAAAGAGATAAATGAAAATGTTTTTTGGTAATGCAACAAGCTGTCAGCTTTTAAAATGTTACAGTTTTAAAATCAGTTAACTTTGTCAGAAATGTTGTGGAGCTAATGATTGTAACTAAGAAACTGATTCTTTCGAGCTGGGATATAGGACCTGAATTACCCATACATAGTAAGGCATTACAGAGTTTAATGCTATCGACTGCCAAAAAGCAATTACTAAAATGGAAATCAAAATCTAAACTAGCAGTAACTGAGGCACTGAAAATTGTAAATGAGATAAAACAACTGGAGGTGAGATTTTCAGAAAAGGGGAGGAGAAAATTACATAGAAATAAATGGAATTTGTGGGAACAACACATGCATAAACAATGCTCAAGAGGAAGAGGAGGAGTAACATTTAAGGGAAGGCAGAAATTGAGAAATGTATGTAATATGGAGTGAATGGAAACTGTTAATCAGAAAGTATACTGCATAAACATTCAAAGGAAATGTTATTATGGTTTATTTTACTTTATTTTGTGTTACTGTGTAGGTATGTAAGTCACGTTTCTAAAAATGTCATGTTTGATAAACATGCTTAAAAAAATAAAATGTTCCAAAAGACAGACAGCATTTCAACATTCTACAGGTAAATGCTAACTCTTAGGAAATAAATTTTCTTTAAAGTGAATTATATAAACGGCATGTCACAATACACAGCACAGTACTGCTTACTACCTCAGACTTGCAAAACAGACCAAATGTAGCGTCTCAGCAGAAAAATATTCTTGATAATAATTTTATCAACGGCAACCAGATATAAGAAGAAACAGATTTTAGAGGAGGATATGACATGTCTTGGTCATGTATGACATTTTAAGTCAGAATTGTATAAGATATGGTAGATTAAATGATAATGTTAAATAAAGCTGAAGACCCTCTATGAATAACAGACTTGCCTTACATTTTGTCCTCTGCTACAGATAATATTGCAATAAATGTAATAAAGGCTGCTAATGATAAACTGGTTTATTGTTCTAAATGACAGGAAAACAGAATGTGTTGTAGGAAAAAGAACTATGCATATTAACAATGCAAATAAGCATACTGAAAAAGTGGTTGAGGAAAGCAAGTCTCTTAACATAAATAGTCCAAAACTGCAAAATATGTAATAATTTATTCCAAGACCAGTAACAGTCACTATCATCAGAATTTTCTAAGCTGTGTACCTACTGGTGTAATCTATGCAGCACATGGTTTTAAACCCCAGAGATGAAAGGCATGTCTTCTTGAAGATCTCATATAAAGGACACCCTAGTCTAAAATTCTTGGACATAGGAAATTCAATGGGTCCAGGACTTTGAACAACTAAATCCAACTATGTAAGCATGTCTGTTATGAAACTGTTAACTTTTTTTCTTCAGTCTAACCAACTTTAGGTAATAGTTACTAGAGATTGCATTTTTTCCAATTTTTGATTTTATTTTCCTAAGCTGCACTGGTTCTTAAAAGTTCAATACAGTCTTCTGGCTATCTTGAAATATTCAGGACTCTGTTGGTAAAGGTGTTACATTACTGTATAAACAAAGATATCATTTTTTTTTTATTTAATGTTATTTATACTTTGTTGACCAGGTTAAATAACATTAAATAAAAAAAAAATGATATCTTTGTTGACCAGGTTGTAGAGTCTGCATGTCCTCCCCGCGGTTGAATGGCCTCCGAAAGACATGCGTGAATGGGCGTGCCTTCGCTGAAGGTTGGGCATCGGGCTGACAACTCAGCACCATAAAAATCGACTGCCAATAACTAGCGGACCGGAGTTCCACTGTGGTGACCCCTAACCGGGAAAAGCCGAAATGACAAACAACAACAATCCTTTGTTGACCAGGTTAGTCTTACTAATAGTGTCTTTTCAGGGAAGACGTTAGGTGGCATTTATGAACAACCTCCAATGAAGGTGTAAAACCAGTTGGTAATTAGAATTTCCACAAAGTCAGGCAGCAAGGTAAAAATCCACGTAGTTTATTCCACTCTTTAAAAATCAAACACAAGTAGCACAATGAACAAAAATGATAAGTTAAGTGCTTTCACCTGGGTTCAATCCCAAGCTTCCTCAGAACAAAAATTAAAATCCATTGGTGGGCTTAAATACCACTTCCTCCATCATGTGACCCACCATGATCACAGTTCTGTAACTTAAACATAAGAATTCCTGTATAAATATATACAAGTCAATGTTTGTGTAACATTCATTACTAAACCACTTGTTAAATTAACCCTGTTTGGTAGTCAAAAATAAAGACCACAAACTATGTACAACAATTGTTGTTGAACCTATGAATAGTGACTGCTAAACTTTATAATTTATTTAACAAAAAATACGTAAAGCGTGTAAATGCGAGTATGCGTGTGTGTTCACATAGACAGAAGTAAAAATGAAACTTCAAACTGCATTGCCTAAACGCTAAACCCCAGTCTGAATAAAGAGATATTAAAATGTAATAAAATGTGCACTTAAAACAAGTATGTGAAAAATCACAAAAAACTGCATTAATTCGTTATAAAATGATCCCGAACCAACAAAAGCAGAATGCATTGTATTGTGCCTATAATCTAGCTGCTCTCATTTTCAATACACTGCCGATGTTGATGTGGTCATTTAAACCAGGGGTCTTCCCTGCATCAAGTTTCAATTGCCAAAGCAATTCACGATATTCTAGTTTGGTCTCCCAACACCCTCCCCTAGGATCCACCTCCACCTGTTCTAAAACGAAGAACTTGAGCTTCATATTGGGACAACCAAGGGAGTGTTTGAAAAAAGCATTGGACTCCTTCCTAGTTCTGACATCATAAAGATGTTCATACACACTTCTGCCCAGTTGCCTTTCTGTTTTGCCAATATAGAAACTAAAACAAAGGGTGCACCACCCTAAATACACAACCCTAAAAGATTTGCAATTAAAATGTCCCTGGGCTTTAAGATGAAACTTACTAGAGGGAATAAAAATAGAAGGAGTGTCCCCCATAAAGGAACACTGATGGCATGAACCACACCTGAATGTACCTTTCTTTTTGTTGTTGGAATCCTTTAGGTGTTCCTTGTTCCCCCTTTCTAAGTAGTCTTTCAAATTTAAATCCCTCCTCCTAATAAACCTAGGGTAAGTGGGTATATGTTCTGAAATATCATCATTAATTTTCAGAACATGCCAAAACTTATTAATAGTTTCTTCAGTCAAATAAGATGTATCTGAAAATGTGTGGATGAATGTACCTGGACCAAGTTCATTATCTTTGCTGTTGACAGTAATAATGTCCGTACCTTTACCTATAAGAGGAAAATATTTCAGGTCCCTGTCGTGAAGAACCTCATCCATCTGCTGATTAATGAAATCCTCAGGGTACTTCCTTTCTAAAAACAACTTTTTGATGTAACCAATTTCACTAATAAAATCTTCTAATTTACTTGTCATCATTGAGGCCCTTATAAATTGGCCCTTTACTATCCCTCTTTTTTGGTACATAGGGTGACAACTGTCAAAGTGTAAGTAACTATTGGAAAAGGTCTTTTTTCGGTAAAGTCTAGACTGAAAGCAATTGTTTGTGAAGTCTTTGTATATAGTGGTGTCCAAATAGTTTAGTTTGTCATCCTCCACATTGATAGTAAACCTCAAAAAGGTGGTTGTCTGATTAATGTATTCAAAAAAATTGTTCAATTCTTCCCTAGTTCCCTTCCAAAGTATACAAATGTCGTCTAAGAATCTAGTGTAGTGCACTATTAGCCTGTTCCATTCCGTTTCAAAAATAAAATGATTCTGCATAAGCAATGTTCAAAGCAGTGGGGGCTTTCAAACTTAGTCCCTTCGCATAGTCTTTGAATACTGAGGAATTAGGAGAGACAACTCACATGGTGTAGAGCTACATTGTTGTGACTGTCGTGCACAGGGTCCTTGGTTTAAAACTTGGATGCTTCAGGCTTCAGTCTTACAGTGAATGTAACTGACTTATGATGAGATTCGACCAGGGAGGCAGTTACAATTTATGGGGCCTTTGTGGTTTAAGTAAGCTACTTTTAAGAGTTTCAGTGCAGGTTGGTCTATGCATTTGTTCTGAGCTGTGTGTGACTGATTTAGTTTGGCAATAGACAGTACTAACAACCTGCTTGTTATGTGTGGTGGCTACATGTGAGAACTTTACAGCCAATAACATTTTATAACTACAGCTCTCACACATTATATCAGTTTGCTTAAGTAGTAGGTGGTTGTCAGTAAACAGGAGACAAATGCTACATTGTCTCAGAATGCCCATTAAAAACAAAGCTGGCTGCAGAGATAGATGGAAGTGCAAATCCATGGTTCTAGATTATGGAGGGCAAAAAAAGGGGGAGGATAGAGCCCAGGAGGTTTGGAGTTGTTTCACTGGAATGCTGTCCATCTGAAAGAACAATCTAAGTCTCCAAATAAGGAGCATTATTGTACAACTGCTGAAAGAGACAGCATTTCAGCTTGTAGGTACTGATTTGGGGTGTACAATTAAGTGTGGATAGAGTAAATTTGGTTTGAGCACCACGACAGGTAGCTAGCCAAATATTTTGTCTGGACTGACCTTGACATCCCCTTTGATATACAACAATGGACAGCTGTTTAACTATGTGGTTTATACAGCTGTGACTGGGAGGAGTATTTAGCTAAGGTTCCTAAGACAGAACGTGAAATTGTCTGTAGGCACAGAGTACTGCCACCCACTGTTTAAAGCTGAGTGGTAAAAGTGAAAGAACCAATTAGAACATAGGTGAAGCCCAGTAGGTAATGTCTACCCTCAGACAGCAGTAAATAACTCCCTACTACTAAAACTTGATGAGGGCAGTAGTGGTTACACAGACTAAAACAACCGAAAAATGTACTTCAATGTAAAGAAAAAGATGAAAAGTGGGAAAAACAGTAGAAAGTCAATGGAAAACATGCATTAGCTAGATAGAGTGGTTATCTAATGTTTTTACAAAGCAGATTACTGTAATAAAATGGAGGATTTATTAGCTGCACAAACAACCAGGCAACCAAGAAATGCACAATACTGGCTATTTTAAGTAAGTTGCAAATTAATGCAAAAATAAGTGGCAAAATGGAAAAACACAGAAAACACTTAGATTAACTCAAATGGGCAGCAAACAGATGTTTTACACAGCCAGGCAACTGTTCAGCAAGTTTAAATGACCAAACTATAAAGAAAGTTTTAAAATTCAATTAAATAAGCAATAAAATACTGAAAACACCAAAAAGGTACAAGCGTAGTAATTTAGTCAACTTCACTGGATATTTTGTGGAGATTAAACTTGAAAAATGTCAACCACATCTCAACTCACATGGACTTCATCTCTCTTCTCCTTAAAATCTTAAGAACAGGAAATTGCTTCCGGAAGTATTTAAACTGAGTGGTAAAAGTGAAAGAAGCAATATGAACATAGCTGGAACTCAGCAACGTCTACCCCTCAAAACGCATCAAATTACTCCTGCCACCGAACAACCACTACTGCTCTCAGCAAGTTTACACTTGTTAAAATAAAAAAAAAATGTAAGTCTAACAAACTCAGGAGGCTGAAAAAAATATAAGTTCATATATGGTTTCTGGGCTATTAACCCAAAGGTCTTTATAAGCCTAGCCGTGCGTACCCAATATAATACTAGAGGAACCCAGCATAAAAGATGTTATCAAAACTCAAGATCATGGTTAGCAATGATTGCCCATATCTAGGAGGGTCACTCACAGGTGAAATCCCCAGCAAGAATTTACAGTTTCTCATTCAGTCATCCAGGCTACACTTAAACAGGGTCATAGAGGGAATGGGTTTGAATTGGTAGCCTATTCCAGAAGAGGGGCAACCTCAGAGACACATCTGTCTCTCCAGCAGGTCCTACTTATGTTGCAGGCCAGGTTAAGGTCCCTGGAATGAGTGACCCTTGTCCCATTTGACTTGCGGATGTGTAGCATTTCCATCAGGTATGGATCCAAGATTGCTCTGTAGGTTAGGCACAAGCCTCCTCTAAGTAGTCTGTACACTACTACAGTGACAGTGACTTCAGTCTGTCAATGTATGACATCTGCTGGAGACCTTGAATTTTCTTGGTTAGAAATCTCTGAGGTCTCTCAAGTTGCTGCATGTGTTTGCTAAGGTACATACCAAATGGACCATTGTACTCAATTACTGGCCTGATGAGGGTCAAGTACAGGAGAGTTATGTCCTATTTCATTCTTGAAGCAATGCCTTTGCGAATGAGGTTTGTGACATAAAATGCTTTCCTTACCACACATGGTGGTCAAAGTTTAGGCTACAGTCAACTTGCATTCCCAAGTCTCTCACTACTGTTGTTACTTAGGGTATTATTACTTGTATGACAGTCAGCAGGGATACTATTTTTACCGAAGGGGATGACAGCTCATTTTTAGCACTGAGTTTGAGTCCATGGCTTTGGCACCAATCACTGGTTTGTGTAAGTTTCCCTTTAAGTATACTAACATTGTTTGGGGATTCAATGATTGCACCTAATTTGTAGTCATCAGCAAACTTAGTCAGGCACAGCCCCTCTGTTTTGGCCTGAACTTCTGAGAAGTATATTCCAAACAATAGGGGGCTCAGCACTGACCCCTGTGGAACCCCACTGGTGGCATGTCTGCTGGTTGAAATAACGTGCCCAACTTTGAGTGTGGTCGGTTAGCCAGTTAGCAACCCACCTGATGATATAAGGGTTGATATTCAACTGGGAGTGTTTATCAATGAAGCCCAAATATGGGATTGTGTTGAAGGCCTTGGCTAAGTCAAGGTAGGCTGTATGCATAGATTTGCCTTTGTCTATAACTCCTGTGACATTTTCGAAGAAAACCACAAGGTTTAACAGGCATGACCTGTCTTTGACAAAGTCAGATTGTGCTGGATGAAGGGTTTGGGGATCACCTATATACTTATTTGGGTTACCTTTAGTACACTGACAGCCCAGTACATTGAATTCCACTTCACCGACACGGCAGAACATTGACAAATGAAGAACCAAAGTTTCCCACACGGTAAGTTACTGTTTGGCCATCCAGAACTGGAAAACTGCCATTAAACCGACTACAAAAAATGTGGGGGCTATGCCCCCCATACACCCCCAACTTAATATTCCAACTCTGAGAACACACTATCATGGGGGTATGGGGCAAAGTTCAGGTGGATGGCCAAACGGTAACTTACCGTGTGGAAAACTTTGGCTCTTCATTTGTCGATGTTCTGCCGTGTCAGTGAAGTGGAATTCGATGTAGTGGCCTTCCGACGTACTAAGGGTAACCTCCTTATTTATAATGTCCATGGTGATTCACTCCATGGCCTTACATTTAAGACTTAAGCTTATGGGTCTGTAGCTCCTAGGGTTGCCAGCTTTCTTTGTGGCTAAAACCGGACTAAGGTCACGCCCCTCGCATCACCCATAACCCCACCCATTTCCCACCCCCTCTCCCAGCCATGCTCCACCCATTTTGTGATGTCACCGTGCCATCAGCTGATGGGAACACCCTTTTTTCTGATCCAGATGCCTGCTTTCAGCCGATTTACTATGCTTTTCTGTTAAAGGCCAGTTACTATAGTGCCCTTAACAAAGGGTGTCCAATCCTACTGTGTAATGTTACTATTATCCAAATGGTAGTCTGACCAAAAGCAAGGCTATTTAGGAGTGGCCTGTACAGTGTCACCATATAGCTATGCAAGTAGTCTGAGCTAAAATATGCCTCACAAATATCAGCCACAAAGATTGGTTTAAATATATTTAATAATAAAAGAACAAGACAATACACAGCAAATCAACACATAGTTCAAAATCACAGGAAATATTTAAAACAACACTGCTGGACAGTCTCAAATAAATAAAGAAAACATCAGAGCTATTCTTTACTATATTCCTATCCGAATCTAAAATAGCTCACATCCTTAACACTCAAGGTCACACACACAGTCCTCATCATTTACTCCTGCTATCAACTGCAGGGATTAAGCAGGACTTAATGTTCACCAGGCCAGGCAGTGCATCACCAAAAAGGGTCCCAAGACAAGTAATGGAACTTAAAGTTAGCAGAGTTCTCAAATCCCTACTGCCAGAATCAGGGGACAGGACAAATCCAGAAAAAATAGGGACATTTTTAAAAGTATTAGTACTGTTAACTTGCGAAGTTGACAGAATTAGTGAAGGTGAATTAGCATGCATTTTCTGAAGTAAAATTAGTCTACAGCACTAATTATTATTTACTAAGTGCAATCTACATTCTCTTCTTCCAAAATCACCAGTTTTATTTGGGATTGGGGGAAGCAACATTCTGAGCCAAAATCAGGAACAGCTCAGAGGTATGATACCAACTGCAGTTACAGACAAAATTACTGGAGCAGGCATAGCTCTCAAGTGTACCTCATTATGAGTCTTAAATAGTCAACAGTCCACATTGAAAGGGTGTGTCACCATACAGTACTAAGACTTTTTTGACGGATACCCATGGTAAATAATACAAAAATCATATTAATTCAGCTAAACAACAACTATCTAAGATTTTTCATGAAACTAAAGTCATGGGAGACGCAGTTCAGGCAGGCATCAACAATACACAAGTCACAGTACACCCACTAAAAATGTTTGAACTTGGTCAGAATTGCAAAGTGCACAGTGCACTACCCCGGTAAACAAATTCAGAAAAACAAAATAAACGTACTTGGAATTGTCTGACACATTTGTAAAATAATAACAGCAAGTGCACTGCCCTGCTCAGAAAAATGGAGCTGCTTACAGGCTTAGAAAACAAAGCTGCTTACATGCTTTTACAGGCTTAGTAAACGGAACTGCTTACATGCAAAAACTGACCCTGCTTGCCTTCAGAAAAACACTCTTCAGAAAACGGACCCTGCTTGCCTTCAGAAAATGGACCCTGCTTACATGTTTTTATAGGCTTAGAAAACGGAGCTGCTTACAACACAAGTTACATGCAAAAACGGACCCTGCTTGCCTTCAGAAAAACACACTCCAGAAAACTGACTCTGCTTGCCTTCAGAAAAAAACGGAGCTCCTTACAGGCTTTATGACATGATAAAATGGAGTTTGCTTACCGTGGGTGATGACTCTGATAGCAGGAATAGTGTGTTGATAGGGAACCCATATACTTTTTAAAATTCACGTTTGCATGTGATGCACGCACACGCACGAGTCCTCTGTTGGGTCCTAAAACATTACAGTCTTGCAGGTTGCAGCTGTAAAAGCCCCTCTCCCTCACACTATGGTTCCAGCGCTTATGCAAAAGGACAAAACTCGCCTCTATGTTTACCCCAAGGTGTCCCTAATTTTGGCTCATTCAAAACCCGGACTTTACATGTCCGGTTTTGAATGAAATTTATAACTGGACAATTTGTTAGAAAACCGGACAGTCCGGTCAAAAAACGGACATCTGGCAACCCTAGTAGCTCCAAGGGTCTGCTGCGGTACCCCCTTTATGAAGGAGGATGACGGTTGCTATTACTATTGTCATAGTAATCTATTTACAGCAAGTAATAATGATTTTAAAAAAAAACATCGAATTTTTGTGAGTTCTGCATTAGAATTTTCCATCCACTGAAGGACTCAAAGCAAATGTAAAAAAAGAAACTGAAGGACAAGGGCCAGGAAGTCTGCCACTTTTAGTAAATTCAGTTACTGGCTAGAAAGTATACTGCTAGATGCCAGCAAAGAATAAAATAAGACAGCTTGAAAGAAAATCAACTAGAAAAGGTGAAGGAGAGAGGTGACTGGTAAGAATCCAGCAGCTGTTCAGCAAAAACCAGTTCAAGCTCCAGCTTTGGTGCAAGACATGGCTTCCAGTAATCTATAGGAAAAAAATAAGTAAAATGTGCTCAGAAGTGATTAAAATAAATGGAGCAATGAAGGAGTATATCAACTCAAATAACAAAAAGACTTGAAAAAATGGAAATGCTGCACCAGTAAGAAGTAGGAGATCTATTGTTATGATAAGATCTTACATTGTGCTGCAGTATTTTTCATTCTTAAGAGAGAACAACAGTTATTTTCAAAGTATGGGAGGAGGAAGCCACAGAAGAACCCTCCAAAACCCCATGAAGGATGGCCTTCACAAAACATGTCCTGGCCTAGAAATAACATCCAACTTTAATGTTTGGAGAAAGCATGAACAGAAGACCAAGTAGCAGCTTCCAAGACCGATCTAGTATTCAGACCCTTGAAAAAAAAATCACCAGAAGGGGCCACTACCCTGGTAGAAATGAGCATGAACAGAAGAGGAAAGCTGCTTGCCATAAAAAGAAAAGAAAAAGAAATGGCCTTAGAAAACCAGGAGGAGATGGTGTGCATAGATACCGACAAATCCAATTTCTTGAAAAGAAACAAAAAGTGGCTCAGATTTCCTGTTAACGTTTTGTGTTGTCCAAGTAATATCTGAACTGTCTGTAAATTTAAGGTGTGAAGAACACCCTCACTAGAATTCTGTGCAAAAGAGGACAAAAGAAGAAATATGAATGGACTGATTCAAGGAAAAATCATTCACCACCCTGCGCATAAAGGAAGGACTGGTATGAACAGACACCCTGTCCCAGTGAAAAAAAACAAAAAAGGTGGAACCACCATGAATGCTTGAAGTTCAGAAACCTTCTTTGCAAATTTAATAGCCACCGACAATACAGTCTTCCAATTACAATGATGTACAGAAGAAGAAGAAATTGCAGGCTCAAAAGGAGACGGTCTCAATTTCTCAAGAGCAAAATTAAGGTCCCAAGAAGAAGGAATAAGCTTTCTTGGAGGCTGAATGTGAAGGATGTCTTTTAAAAATTGTTTGACTTCAAAACTGGAAGTAATAAATGCGGATTCAGAAGAAGACAAATGAATTTTAATAGATGAATATGCCAAACCAGAATTCAGCAAGTCACACAATTAAGAAAGGACTGTAGGAATATCCACACAAAAAAAGTCCAGGTCATGCTTAAGGCACCAAATTGAAAATTTCCTCCAATACTTATATATGATTTCCCATAGTGGGTTTTCGGGACTCCTGCAAAACTCGACGTATATCCTCAAAAAATTGGTGCCTAAAAGGAATCAAAACCCTGTCACCTAAAGTGTCAGTTGAAGGGTGGAATGTAAGGGGTGAATGAGGGATCCCCTCTCTTGTGTGAGAAGATCCATCCAGTGAGGTAACTTGTGACGACTGCCCCTAGCCAGATGAAATAGAAGGGGAACTAGTTTTGTTTGGGTCAAAAGTGAGTCAACTGCAAGATTTTGGCCATGTCAAACATGACCTTGTGCAGGACCTTTGGTAGTACTGGAAGAGGGAGATAAGCATACAGAAATACAGACTTCCAAGAAAACAGCATGGCATCAACATTCCAAGCCAGAAGACCTGATACTCAGGAACATAAATGGGGAGTTGCTTGTTCAGAGGTGAGGCAAAAAGATGTAAATGAGGAGTACCTCAACGTTGTACAATGTCCAGAAAAAAACGTCCTGTGAAGCATCCACTCATGAATTCTTCCTGGACCTGCTTGGAGAATCTGCCAACAGACTGCACTCTGAAGGAATATAGACCACCTGCAGTCCAGGATGGTGGACTGCAAACTCTGAAGCCTGAAGAGCCAGCCTGCAAAGGTGATCAGATTTTGTTTCCCCTTGCTTGTTGATGTACCACAGGACAGCCATAAGGGCACTGAAGACCCCCCCCCCCCCCCGAGTGAAATCCTTCCTTTTTTATGGGGCAACATGCTAAGTTTTCTGCTTCTTTTTTAAAGGAACAGCAACTTAACAAATCTAGGAGGTTCAGACTCCTGCCTAGATTCAATAAGTGTACCAGGCACCTCTTCCATAACACATATGTAAAGAATCACCTTAGGCCCCTATGAAATAATCAGCTGTGGTTCTCCAGCTACATCTGCACCAAATGTATACATAGCCGTAGTAGGCGTGTGGATAGACAGTTCCATGTCGTCCTTCAACTGGGTCACAGCAGAGAGCTGACAGCTGCATCAAATGGTCCATGGGATCTTCATTCAACCCAATAAAGACATCCGTTGGAGGCTGGAAAGCATCAGGATCAGTCCACTCCTTTTTGGCTTTCTTTTTTAAGTGGTGGCCAAATGATGGGGCAGGCGGATTCAGACATGGCACCCTGAGTTGAAAGCATCAACTGTTTGTTCTCCAAGAAAACGAAGAGAGATGGCACTCTATATTTATGGGAAATTGACCTCTTATACTCACATTTTCCTTCCTGGATAACATGTAAACTTAAGATAAGAAATAAAAAGAAAGCAAGAAAACCTAATGGTGCACTTGTGTGTAGAAGGCTTGATAGTGGAACCAACTCTGTGAACAGCTTGCAGACAGAATCCAAACATAGCATTTGGACTGGCAGCAAATAATTTCTGAGGATTAGGTGCTCTTACATCATGTGTGTACCTTACTCCTTGCATGTAGGACATAACGTTTGATATACTGCACGCCCTAAAGATGTAAATCCTTTGATATACTGGCAGGACATTTGGCTACCCTCAGCAGGATTTCCCAACAGTAAAGAATACTGCATCACTGATAAAGATGGACATCATAAGATGCTTAGCCATACACAGCTGTCACTTACAATTCTAAAAAGCTATCTAAAGTTTAATGGACAGAAAAATCATAGTACAACAGTGAGTGAACAATAAACATATACTTAGAATAATTTCCAAAAGAGTATTTTGGTGACAGTTTTATGCAAATATATGTCAATCACCGCCAACAAATTTCAAATACTTTTAAGAAGTTTTTGTAAAGCAATGTAAGTTTTTGAAATATTGGCTACTTTTCAATTCCTCTGAAATACTGGGAATGATCTAGGTCTTCACAGATATACTGAAGAAAAAAAAAACATATGAAAAAACATTCTCGTTATTTGAGAAACTTTACATTTACTGCTTCCATCCATCTATCCAAAACCCCTTTTCTCATTTCTGCACATGGGGTCAGGGTGCCACCTCAACAGTGGCAATCATCTAGATCCAAGGTTTACACCATTCACAAATGAAATGTAAGTTTTAAATTTCCTGTCATTGTGTCCAGGAATAATTAACAGCACAAACACATTCGGATAGAGAATTAAACCTAATGTTTTTCTTACATCACATAGGTTTAAACTGACAATATGGCAAGAATTAAAAAGGCATCTGTGAAGACTGGTAGCGAAGGGTGAAGGCTGCCAGCCTAGTCAAATAGAATTTGATACATAATTCTGGCATTTGTAAATATAAATGTGAAATACAGGCTTGTTTCTTAAATGAGAGAAAATACTGTAAAATGTTGAACTTCAAGATTGTAGCAACATTGCCATCTGCTGTAAGGAAAACTAAGGCAAGCATTTCAAATCTTTCTTTTGAAGTTAAAATTATTTCAGACCTATCCTTTGATCTGTAAAACTCACAGCCAGCCTGTCTGGGGTAGCACATTCTTTCTATTGTTTTAACTTAAGGAATAATTCCGAGAGAGTACACGTGAAATTTTTTTACTGTTGTAGCTTCCTGAGCAGGTGTTAGCTTGCTAAATAATGTAGCCTGTTGGCCTGGGAACCCCAAGCCAAGTGTCAAAATGATGTAATGTGTATATTGGTAAAACCTAAGTGTCATAATGATGTAATCTGGGAAGACCCAGCAGAAATGTTTGTTAGTGATTTTAAAAACTAATGCTGAGAGAGAGACTGTAAGCATTTTGATCTTGGACATCTAACTCAGCACTGCTTATGCTCTATGTAAGTAAGTTATTTTAGAAGTATGTTTCTTGTAGCAATAGCTAGGAATTAGAAAAGATTAGACCAAATGTTTTTCTGTTATGTCAGATCTGTACTACTGAATTATTTTAAGTTTCTGTGTGATCTCTGAACTCTTGAGTAGCACTGTGGCATAGTAGTATTGTCTTGTGTTATTTATTATTAAATATTTTAAACCCTTTTCAACTGTGGCTGGTTTGTGCTCTAGAGTACATTGCATATTTATAGAGTTTACTCTACAAAGTCACTCTAATGAGCTTTCAGACTGTTTAGTCACACTTACCAATTGGATAATAATATTGCACAGTAATAACTGGACACCTTTTTAAGGGCCTTTGGGTAGCTGATAATTATTAGCTGATGGTGGCAGGAATTACTACCATATAGTTTGGGTATAGGGGCACAGCTGGAGAATCTGTGTCAGCCTTTCCAAGGAGTGTCTGTGAAGTTGTATAAATACTTATCTCAAAGTGTGTGTGTGTGTGTGTGTCAGCTACTTGGGCAGGGACACGAAGCACTGGTTGGACAGAGAGGGTATTGGAGGTTAGCTTGCCAGCTAGACTGAGATTTGGACCCTATAGCTGTTCCAGTGGGGAGTCTTATTGGGGACCTGGAGAGCAAGGAAGCAACCAATCCCAGACTGACTGTGATCTCTGTGTGCTCTTAAGGGAAATTGCACTTTACTGTGTGTGTATCTGTTATCCTTTCCTCTCATATGAGACGCCTTCTCTGGTGTTAGTGGTGAGGATTGAGGCCCCTTGATTGCTGGGCCAGGGCACGGGCATCATAGCATCATTTTTATAACTCAGCATAACTCTTAGTTCAAAAAAGTGTAATAATTAATATTTTATAAACTGAAGATATCCTCATGTACATTAGGCAAATATAGCCCATTTTCCTTACGCCTGGTACAATAAGCATTTCTTTATACACAGTTGAATGGTAGAATAAGAGTAACTCAAAAGCAAAAGTTTTTTTTAAGACAATGTAAATAAATTTACTTATGCCTGTGTATGAGACATAAAGCTAAGAAAGACAAACATGAAGTAGCTCGAAAAATAACAGTTACATTGTTTTCACAACTATTGTTACCCTCACTGCTCTGCATTCCTTTACAGAGTAACATCATGACTCCCATTTGTTCATTAAAAGTACATTGCAATTGAAAACTCATTCAGTGCCAGAAAAATCTGATTACAAAAATATGCTTCAGAAAAAAAGTGAAAAATTTAAGACCTCCATGTTGACATGGTGGCTATGGTTACAGGGCTCATTCCTGATAGTGTAGAATAGTGTGTGCGTGTTGTACATGTAAGAAGTGTTTCCAAGGAGAGCACGTGCATATAAACAGCAAGCACGTGCTAGCTTCAGTGCCATTTTGAGAGTGCAGCCAGAGAGTGAACATGTATGAGTGTGACACTTTGTTTATAAGTTTATCTAAGTTAAAGTTATTAAGCCTCAATCCTGATGTGTTTGTACATAATAAACCTGCTTGAACAGAATCCACGAATGCTTGTCTGTTTTATCCTGACTGGACAAGCGACATGGTGTCACACCCGGGATTCCAGTGACTGCTTTTCAAAGCTATGAGGTGCAGAGTTAACAGTGAAGGGAAACTAAGAGAACCGAGCACAAGAAAGAGCCAGAAACAAACCAAAGGTAATGAAAACCTGCACAAACGATTTATTAAAAAAGATAAAATGGAGCATTACAAGGGCACAAACCACATTATTAAGCAAGTGAGAGGCACAAAAAGTTTGTTAATTAAACAAAATGTTTAAAATTAAGATATCTGATGAAACAATTATCAGAAAAGCACATAAAGGTTTGGAAGTTACCTCAGAAATGCAAAATGAACATGTTTAAAGTAAAATGGGCATGTTTAGAAAAAATGAGCACAAGTATAATGGGCATAAAAAGAGATTAAATGAGCAAAACTAATACAATAAAGGGCAAAAAGGGCACATTAAGCATAAATAAAGCAAAGTGACTGCACATTTTTGGCAAATCACTGTGTTTTGGCATAAACTACTGTTTTGCATTGACTGAAGCTATTCAGGGCATAACTAGAGTTATTTGAAGTGTCTCAAAGTGTGTAAACTTGTTTACAGTGTGTGCTTATTACTGTGCACTTATTTTGAAAAGTTTGTGTGCAAAGTGCAACTATTTTGTAAAGTGCAGTCAAAATACAGCTATTTTGAAAAGTTTCTTGTGCTGGTGTATTTATTTGCAAAGTGCCACCATTACAGAGTGTTTCTTGGCACTGTAAAGAGCTATTTAGCAAAGTACAGCCATTTTGGGGAAAGTTTCAGTGTGCTGTGTACTGTTTATTCGCAAAATGCAGTTACTTCGAAATGTTTCTTATTCTGAGCTTCTTCTGCCTAGTTTATTCACACAGTGCAGTTATTTTGAAATGTTTCTTACATTGATAAGAGGTGATTTCTTATAGTACAGCGATTTCAAGAGTATTCTTGTGCCCGGGAGACTTATTTCACAAAGTTCAGTTATTCAGAGGCTTGTTGTGCTACTGGGCATAGTTACAAATACTGGCATAAAATTTCAGATATATGCATGTTCGTACAGTTAAAAGTGGACTTGAGTTGCATTGTGTTTTACTGTAATTTGTTGGCATGGCAGACAGATTTCGAAAGCCATCACCACTTGTATTTGATCAGAATATTGCAGAGAACTGGAGAATATTCAAGCAAGAGTATGACATTTTTATACAAGCAGCTTATTCTGACAAAAATGCACCCACCAGGGCAATCATTTTGTTAAACTTAGCTGGGTCAGAGGCCACTGAAAGAGAGCATTCATTTGTGTATGCACCAGCAGTATATGCAGGAGAAGGTGAAAACCATCATATTATTTTGTACAGACTGAATCAAGGGAAGACTCCGAGTGTTTGAAATGCAAATTCGGGGAAATGTGTACCCCCCCCAGACAAATGTTACATTGGAGAGGCATTTGTTTTACACAAGAGATCAAAAGTCGGGTAAAACTTTTGTAGCTTACATTACTATCCTGAGAAACAAAGCTAAAACGTGTAGGTTTGATGATTTAAAAGATGAGTTAATAAAGGGCAGGCTTGTATGTGGTATTAATAGTGCTGTAGTGAGAAAGATTTTACTTTGTGACAGTGATTTAACGCTGAGCAAAGCTGCTGAGATTGTCAAAACCATGAAGTTACAGAAAGGCACACAAGTATACTTCTAAGTGATAAGAGCATGGTTTTAGCAGGCTCTAGAGCAAATGTCGACAGCATGCAACATGTAAGCTAGCGGAAGCAGGCCTAAGCACCTGGCGCCTGCCACCCCTGCAGGCTCCCCAGGCAAAAACCTGTAGTTTTCCAGCAAGTTCTGAGAAAAGGACATGCTCAATGCAGTACAAAGGTGAGTCAGCAAAACCCAAATCAAGCTTTATTGTTAACTGTCGCAATTGTGGTGTCAATCATGAGTCTAAAATACAGAAGTGCTTAGCATTTGGTCAGGAATGCCACAAGTGTAAAAAATGGAACCTTTTTCAAAAGTTTTGCAAATCAAGTAAACCTCACACAGTTATACAGAAAGGTCACAAAAAAAGCAAGTTGACCATATAGAGTTGCAACCCTGATTTCTACATAGATGGTGCATCAGTGATAAGTGAAAAGGTTGATGCAGTAAATTTGTTGGCAAAGAATGAAATGTTCTGTACTGTCCAAATCAATGGTAAATCCACCGAGCTGAAAGTAGACACTGATTCAAAATGTAATGTTATGTCAGCAGACATATTTGCTAAGGTGAGAGTTGCTGAGCAACTTAATATGGTCAGTTGTGCGAAACGTATTGTTTATGGAGATGAAGAAATTCAAACGGACGGCTCAGTAGTGCTTTCATGTTATTTGGCTAGGAAAGTACAGTTGTGTACACGTACGATAAATGTAGATATTCAAGTGTACTCACTGTTGCAGTCATCACCTGTGGGTTATCCCTGCTGTGGTAGCCCTCGACTAGCCCGAATACCAGAGTCAATGTTTTTCTGCATCAGCTGCTGTCGCTTGCTGACTGACATCAGGTCGTTAGTGCTATAAAGCAAGGCAGCTGATGCCATTACATCAGTTTTCCTTGCCCTAGTCAGTCAGAAGCCCAAGTAAATATGGTAAAGTAGCCCTGGTGGCTAAAAGCCACCATTAGAAGCTTATGTTTCTCTAAAGAAAGAAGATATAAGGGGGAAGGAGGGAGGGATATCAAGACTGCAACAGTGAATACACTTGAACATCTACATTTATGGTAAGTGTACACAACTGTACTATGTTCTTCATGTTTCACTGTTGCGGGCATGACCTGTGGGTGGATTCCCAAAGCTGAGGAGAAGGGTGGTAGGCTTAGTAAGAGACCTGGGAATGGGTCAGCATACCCTGCAGAACTGCAGAGGCAAACCCTGCCCTAGCCTTAGAAAGTAGAGGTAGGTGGTAATTTAAGTCCAGGTGGCAGCTTCCAACATGTCCCTGGTGGGAACTCCTCTAAGGAATGCTGTTGAAGTGGAGGCTGCCATAGTGGAATGGGTACGAATAGACTTAGGGGGTGGTTTCCCATGTAATCTGTAGCAGAAATGGATACAGTGTGATATCCATTTGGAAATGGTTTGCTTGGAAATGGGCTTCCCCTCTGCCCCTGGGGCAAAGCTGACAAGTAGTTGGTCTGTTTTCCTGAAGGGTTCAGTATGATCCAGACAGTATCTGAGCTGTCTGTGCACGTCTAGTGAGTGCAGAATACTTTCCCCCTTGTTTTGAGGATTAGGAAAGAAGGTGGGTAGATGTATGGCCTGGTTGAGAGTCACATTAGATACCACCTTGGGCATAAAGGAGAGGTTAGCCCTCAGGGAGACCCTCTCTGCATGGAAAATGATGAAGAGCTCAACGGCCATCAGTGCCTGAAGTTCTGAAACCCTTCTGGCTGAGGTGAAAACTAGTAGAAAAGCAGTCTTCCAGGAGAGGTATCGTAGTTCTGTTGAAGCAGCATGTTCAAAGGGTGGTAAGGTTAGATTTTCCAAAACATAATTCAGGTCCCAGGCTGGCGTGGGTGACCTTCTGGGCAGTCTGATATTAGAAGCCCCTCTGAGGAATTGTTTAATCAAAGGATGGGAGAACAGGGGCTGATCTGTATCAAAATGAGCTGAAATGGATGAGACATGGATTTTAATAGAAGAGAAGGACAGGCCACTATTAAGTAGCTCCGCTAGGTAGTCCAGGATAAGATGGATGGAAGGTTGTGAGGTATTGCCCCCTCTGGGCTGGCTCCAGGAGCACAATCTTCTCCATTTTCCTGTGTAAGATTTTCTAGTGCTGAGCCTTCTGGCCTCTGTGATAATGTCTAGGACCGGTCTGCTTAACAGGGGCCCCTCGTTTGCCTTTAGAATATCAGTCATGCTGATAGTTTGAGAGTCTGCAAGTCTGGGTGCAGCACTCCCGCCCCCCCCCCCCACCTGAGTCAAGAGGTCTAAGATCAAGGGAAGCTGCCTGGGAGGCTATAATGTCAGGATGTGCAGTAAGGGGTACCAATGATGTCTGGCCCAATCTGGAGCAATGAGGATGGCCTTTGGTCTTTCCTCCCTTATTTTGATCAATACCTTGGGAATAAGAGGCAGAGGAGGGAATGCATACACAAAGAGGGTGTTCCAGGGGAAGATCAAGGCATCCACCTTCCACGCTAGGTGGTGATACTCCCTGGTACAGAATTTTTTCAGCTGATGGTGAGATGGGAAGCAAAGAGATCCACCTCTGGAGTCCCCCACTCCTGAGTAATTTGTAAAACAAATGTTTCTGTGGAGCTGCCATTCGCGGGGGTCCAGTAAGTTTCTGCTTAAGTAGTCTGCTAGGGTGTTGTTATCCCTGGTAGGTATTGGGCTATTAGGTGTAATCCCATGGAAGAGGCTGTTAGCCAGGGGTTCATGGCTAGCCTGCACAGAGGGTAAGATTGGGTCCCTCCCTATTTGTTGATGGACCACATTACTGTGTTGGTGTCTGTTTTGATAAGGAGAACCTCTGGCTTGAGATGGGGTTTGAAGGATGTCGGAGCCTTTTGTACTGCCATCATTTCCTTCTGGGTGATGTGTAAGGGAAGGTGCTGGGCATCCCAAAGACCTTGGGTGAACTTGCCTTCTAGATGAGCACCCCCAAGCAATGTCTGAGGCGTTGGTGGCAATGGTCTGCCTGGTTGGGCAGAGGGTGAAGGAAAAACCCTTGTTCTTGGCACAGGCCCCTGCTCACCAGAGAAACTCAGCCCTTAAACAGGAGGTCAGAGGGAAGAGAGGTCTCTAGAGGTTGAGTGTGCAGACATCAAAGGTTCTTTAGACACCACTGAAGTTTTCTCATGTGAAGCCTGGCCAGAAGAATTACAAGGATGCAAGATACCATGTACCACAAACACTTGCAGGAACTTCCTCACAGTGAGGTGACTTCTGGAAGCCAGCTGGGTAAAGTAGAGAGGCAGGAAGCTCTGCTTTTCTGGGCACAGGAAGGCCATTTGGGATGCTATGTCCAGTAGTGCTCCCAAGAAAATGATCTTCCTGGAGGGGGTTTGCTTTGATTTCTTCTCATTGATGGTGCACCCTAAGGAGGTTAGGAGGGTTTTGACAAAGAGGAGGTCCTTGAGTAGCTACTCTTTGCACTCTGCCCGAATGAGGCAGTCGTCCAGTTAAGGGAAAATCTGCATATTTTTCTGTCTGCAAAAGGCTATGGCCGAGGCTAAGCATTTGGTGAATACCCTGGGAGCAGTAGATAAGCCAAAGGGTAGCGCAGAGAACTGAAAGTGTTGTGAGCCTGTTCTGAAGTGAAGGAATTTCCTGAAGGATTCCCTTATGGGGATGTGGAGGTAGGCATCTTTTAGAGCTAGGGTAACTAACCAGGCATTTGTCGGCATAGACAGCAGCTGCTGCAAAGTTAGCATTTTGAATTTGGGGACCACCAGGGAGGTGTTCAGGATGGGGCGCCAAGTGCCCTCTTTTCTGGGAACAAGGAATAGTCTGGAATAAAAGCCTTTGCCTGTTTAATCTGAGGGGACAGGTTCTACTGCCCCTTGGGATATGAAAGTTTGGATTTGTTTCAATGCCTCTGCCCACTGATTTGGAGCAAGTCTGGGTACCCTCCTGGAATTGGGAGTTCGTTGAAAGAGCATTTGTATCCCTGAAAAATGATCTTTAAGACCCATTGGTCCTTTGTTACCGAAAGCCAATTTTCTTTGCAGAGGGAGAGCCTTCCTCCTAGTTTTTGCTGAGTGAAAAGAGGGGAGAGGGAGTCATTGAGAGTTTTTTCCATAGAGGGATGGCTTAGAACTCCTTGCCTTTGGAGCGGAAGTAGTCCACTGTTAGGTTCTCTGCTGTCCCGGGGATATGCTGCCCCTGGGATAGGAGTCTGGGTGGTCTGTCCCTGCAGGGCTTACCTTGCTCCTGTCTGCTAGGTGCACTAAAGGACCAGTGCTTTGACGGAAAATTTCTGCTGAACCTAGGAGGTTGGACCTGAAAGAAATCTTTTACTGTCTACATAGATTTTGCTTTGTCTTCCATCTTTTTAAGCACCTCTTCTGCTTTTACTCCAAACAAGCGGTCCTTATCCAAGGGTGCATCAATTAATTTAGACTTGACATGATCAGGGAGTGGTTGCTCCTTCATGTCTCCTAATGACAGATCCTGACACTGCTGTCCTGCTTGAGGCTTCTAGGCCATCATATCACAGTGTAATGAGTGTCTGGCAACTTGACAAGTACAGTGCAGTAAATCTGCTGTGTCTTTCAAATTGGCACAGTCAGGATAGGTTGAAGTCTTTTGCCTTAACAGTTCCAAAGTGTGTTGTTGATATTTTAACATGTGGAATGACAGTTGAGTGCTCTGATAGCTAAGGTTGCAGAGATGTATACTTTTTTACCCCATCTGTCCAGAGCTTTGGAATCTTTGTCAGAAGGAATAGGATTCTTTGCATAACTAGCCTTAGCTCCTTTTGGTCCCTGTGTAATGACCTCTGGGTCTGCAGCAGGATTTTTGTACAGGTATTTGTGAGAATCCAGTACTCTAATACCTGTCAGTTTTACTGGAAGCAGGTGGAAGGGCTTCAGGAGCTAAGCTGGATTCATGGAAGACATCAACCACCACCTCAAAGATTGGGGGGATGGCCAAGGGTCTGTGCTGGGGCAGGTCTAGAAACTCTCTTAGTCTTTTCTTAGACTGAGGGAAGTCCTGGGATTCCCAGTGGAAATGTTTCCTGAGGGTGTGAAGGGTTTCCCCAAAGGAAAGATCTTCTGGTGGGGAGGCAGAAGGAATGGATTCCTCTGCATCTGAATCCTCAAGCAATCAAAGGTTGTTGTTCCTCTTCAAAATCTGAATAATCAGACTCCTCAGAATCTTGTTCTGTCAGTATTTCAGGAGAAAGGTCTCTTCCTTTTAGAAGTCGTGGCCTGACTAGCCCTGATAAGGGTGATAAGATCCTCTGCCATTTTAAGTATTTGAGCTTGGAGTGGTGGAGCAGGAGTAAAATAGTGGCTAGAGGTAGATTTACTAGGAGTGGCTTTGCTTCTAGGCCTAAGTGCATCTGTCACAGTCTGAGAGAAACGGTAGTTGGATGAGAAGGCATCTGTTTTTGTCTAGATTCGGTAGTGCGAAAAACCTCCTCGGAAGCTGATGCCTGCATCGCACCTTTGGACCCAACCGAGGCAGAGACAACAAAAGGCTTGGAAGATAAAGAAGATTTCAGCGGCGTACCAGACTCCGAAAGGGTCTCAGTACAGGCCTGCAAATCGGATCGGGCATCAGGGGCTGCGAAGGTGCCTCAATGATGACCTGCTTAGCAGTAGAGTCGTCGGAAGGCTTAGCCTTGTGTGGTCTGTCTCTATCTTTATCCTTACGTTTCCTTGAGGAATGTCTACAGATTGTTGGCTGACTGACAAACTTTCGGAATGTGAAGATGAAAGACGAAAATACCTGGCTACAATAAGAGCTCTACAATGAATGGTTCTTGCATTAAAGAGGGCACAGAACTGGCAATGGGGGACGTCGTGGTCTGGGCCTAAACAAGTGACGCAGTACGAATGGAAGTTCAGTGTGAGATTTGCTTTCCACAAGCGAGGCAATTGTTAACTTTGTCAGACATCGGTTAGTGCAAGAAAAAAGGATCCCCAACGGGGTACTTAGCTTTAGACATTTTCAGCTGTAATTCAAACTCTGGTAGCGACCGACCGGCACACTTGCGAACTGCTTCTGCTATGGGCTCCACGGCTAGAAAGACTGATGTGATGGCGTCGCCTGCCTTGCTTTATAGCACTGATGACCTTAGGATGCCATTTGGAATAAATTCTGCAAGTGAAGCCTTTCAGCATGCAATGGAGCAATTTTTTCAGGTTATCCTTGTACCATAATAGTAAATGATTTATTGGTTGGAGGCAATGGTGAAGCAGAGCATAATAGAAACCTCAGGAAAGTTCTAGACAGAGCACATAAAATGAACTTGAAGCTCCATCCTCTGAAGTGCAAATTCAGACTACCAGAAGTTACGCATGTAGGTCATTTATTTACTAGCACTGGCTTGCGACCAGACTCATCCAAGCAAGCAGCCAATCCAGAGATGTCAGCACCAGATAATGTTCAAGTTCTACAACGTTTTCTTGGTATAGTCAACTATTTAGGCAAGATTACACCAGACTTCAGTGAGTTGACAGC
Organism: Protopterus annectens; assembly: GCF_019279795.1. Taxonomy (NCBI): domain Eukaryota; kingdom Metazoa; phylum Chordata; order Ceratodontiformes; family Protopteridae; genus Protopterus; species Protopterus annectens. The sequence goes on from NC_056731.1 coordinate 1,605,209,236, forward strand.
ACCTCTGAGACAGCTAAGGTGCATAAATGTTACATGGTCCTGGTTGGAATGGCAACCAGAGAGCATTTGAAGACCTTAAGCAGAAAATTACCACCCCACCTACAGCAATATACTATGATGTCAATAAACCAGTAACTTTTTCCTGTGATACTTCAAAATTTGGTCTTGGCGCAGTTATTCTTCAAGAAGGCATACCAGTAGCCTATGCATCTAGATCTCTTACCCAAACTGAAATGTAGTATGCTCAAATTGAAAAGGAACTTTTATCAATAGTATTTGCATGTTCAAAATTTCATGACTGCATTTATGGTTGAGCTATTCAGATTGAGACTGATCACCAACCTCTAGTTACTATTTTGAAGAAGCCTATGCATTCCGCTCTAGCGAGATTACAAAGAATGATGCTCAAACTGCAAAAGTACAACTTCAAAATGGTCTGTAAAAAAGGCAAACTTCTTTATCTGGCTGATACCTTATCCAGATTGCCCAGAAATACAACAGGACAGCTTAATGCAGAGAATTCTGAC